>NC_056735.1:1403785951-1404075951 GCF_019279795.1 Protopterus annectens
TTTCAAGGAAGAAGCAAATTATTTCAAGGTTTTAATGTACAAAGTTGGCCAAATAACAGTTCAACTAAAGTGGTAAAACAAACACTTGATGGGATACATGAATATTTGGAAAGAATAAATGCAAAGAAAGAGCTAAAGCTACACAGTATTGGCCAATAATTCTGACTCATTTGGAAGATATATGCACAGCCTGAGGACTGCTCACCGTAATTACTGAACTGTTAGGATCTTATCAAGCTAAAATGAAACTCAGTGCCACAGCTGACTGAATTTCAGCTGTTGAATCTCCCAGACACGTCAATAAGCTAATGCCTAGCTGTAAGCAGGTGCACAACATTTAGTACACAATAGTGTTGGAAAGTTGACCTGAAAACAACCTAAAAGCCTACATCCACAGAGTTTCTGCAGCATACATGGCATTCTGGCTAAATTTCATAAGTTACTTAGAATACAGCAGGGATGTATAATTCATACGGTAGAATAATTATCTCCTGAGAGTTTAGTGAAAAGTATCCCCAATTAGTTTTCTATTGTCCATATTTTTCCTATACAGGTCAATACAGAAGCTGGGTTGTCTATTTTACTGTCAGCAAAAAGTGAGGCAAGATTGGCTACAAATTTAATGGGACTAACTAAGTCAAAATAACAAAGTAAAATATGATAACATAAAATAAATATTCAAATATAATGACAATACAGAATTTGTCAAATTGTAAAAGTGAAGTGGTGTTTGATAAAGTAATTACTTTAATCAAGTTAGCTATAAAATATAATGGCGGGTGGGTACAGATGGGTCCAGCCTGCCCTGAGCAGACTGTGAGGTGACAGCGTTTAAAGTTGTGTTAGTGTTACATGACCATTACTAAAAAACCATGCAAAAGTCTCATACTGCAATGTAATTGCCAATTGTTAAACAGTTACAGTATAAAGCTCAAGCTGCATTAACATTAGTGATGTAATACAGTAAGAATTTCCCAGCGAAGAACTGAAAACTGGCTAGTTAGACTTCTGCTACAGTTATAACACTGGATTATGAAGTTATAAAAAGTACTCTGTTAGCAAGTCACCCAACGTGCTGTACCTGGTACATATACATAAGGAATTTGTTACTCTTCTTTCTTCTATGATTTTACATTTATAAAGTATGGGTGCTTCATGAATTATTCATATATGTTCCATACTGTAATTCACTATGCCTTTTGAGCATTGTTCAAAACAAATATGGCTCTCTGTATTTAAAACACCGCCAAAAAATGAATAGATACAAATGGATACAGTCACATAGCATGCATCAATTCTTGGAAGCATGTCTGTTCTCTAATATATATATATATATATATATATATATATATATATACACACAGTTTGAAATGTGATGATAGAAACAAGTTTGTAGGACAAAAGTGTACAGCCAATAATATGAGTATTTATAAGTGTATTACTGCATTCCTTAAGGAGGGGTATCTTATAAGACAGACAAAATACAGCTATGCAAGTAAACTTACAGTAAAAGTAGATATTGGAATGATCACTATTGCAGTAGCCTTAGCTACATGGGTTATATCCTTTTAAAGACATTACAGCCAAACAGCATTCAAAGCCTTCATGACACCTTCCATGCACTCAAAGCATTAATCAGCTTCAAGTATCAAGCCTTTAACAGCTTTCATGCCAACAGAGAGAGGGAGGTTAAAGCCACGACAGGGATAATGTTAGGAAAATAAAATAAAGGACTGCACCCTGGCATAAAAGGTGCACAAGAATAAGACTGCCATCAATAATGTGATGTCCATTCAATATCCTACTGGGCTGCCACCATTATGAGACGTCCCCCACTTAAAACCTGAGTCAGTAATTAAGGAGCCTCAAATCCTCACCACTGACTCCAGTGTGGGTGGGTCATGGAAAACACCAGAGTACAGAATACACAAGAGTAAAATTCTACAATTTCCCTTAAGATCACAACAGGAACACAATCTTTTTTCCTAGGGCAGGACTACATACCTCTGTCCACCAAAATGTAATCACTTATTATATACTTCAGAGCAACATGTTCCAGTTTAAGACCTCTGACTCACTCACACTCAAAATAAATTTAAATCGCAGATGCTCAAACCCTTATGGGAAGCCTGACACAGATTTCCAGCTGTGTACCCTCCCCAATACAAATGGTAACATTGCCACCAGAGTCAGACAGGTCTAAACACCCTTCAAATGGTGATCAGTTATTAAAAATTAAATATGAAAATAAATGATAGTTATGACCAGAAGCAACTTGGCATTCAAGGTGACCCAGGGAGTATCAAACACGTATAAACACACTCTAATCTACAAGAAAAACACTGACTGTCCAGCCACAATGTAAAGTAATGACCATTAAAAAATGTTAATCAATAACTTTCCAGAAATGCAAAATTAAACTGTAGGACAGAAGTACATCATTTTAGGAAAAAAAAACTCTAAATAGCTACACTTTTCTAATCTAACTAGAGAATACTGTCCCTGATCTACCTAAAACATAAACAGCAAGGCAAAGGCAGGCTTACAGTTCTGACGAGTCCTTTTTCTTGGGTATTCACTGCACAGCACTGTAACTGACTGCAACTCTAACTGCCTTTCAGCTGACTTCAGCATTCTTTTATATCCCAGGTTAACAGTCTAAACTATCTTATTTTAAAAATAACACTCATCTGTTTCAAAAAGTTCACTGTCCTGTCAATCATCTGTTCAAATAATCACATAGCAACCAGGAACATTCTAATGACATCACCTACTGATCAGCTGATTCTCCATTGACAGTTTGTACTTAGAATCTCCCTCACAAACATGTGCAATTAGAAATGTATCAAAACTATGACAGATTCTTTAAATATTTTATAAAAACATGGAAATAATCAACATTGCGTTTTTGAGTGCTGGGCAGCGCCCATTAGCTAGGGTTAAACTATTCCTGGCTCCACGAAGTCTACTCTTCAATTTTTTCCCTTGGAACTAAAAAACTTTCAACTTAAGCATTCAAACCATTCACTTTACCGCCCAGGACATGCACAAAACTCATAGCAAGCACTAATTAACCCTAGCACTAGACCCCCTATACTGTCCAGAAGGACAAGGCTCTCCATTTTCCCCTCCCAGCCAATCAGTAAAACAGCTCACTTTACCTATTCAGGCATGTCCAAAGGGCAGTTTCAGGTGTACTCTCCAGTCCAACTGGTAAATCTGGGCATTTTGAAGCAATGCTACAACTGCCTTCTGCCTCTCCTCCTACCACCAAACACTAATATATGCGAGAGATGCAATTATACAGCCAAACTGGAGGCAAAGCTCTCTCAACCCAAGACTGGAACTGACAGTCAAGAGGAGAAGGAAAATATTTGTAACACACCATCAGTCTCACACAGACCTACTAAACCAACACCGGCAAATAACACACACAACTACACGAAAACATACTTGGAGGCTCTAAATAAAAATCTGCAAAAGCAACAGACACCTCCAAACCACACTCCCAAGCAACCTCCACATCCCATCACAAACCATGAAACACATACTTCACATAATCAGTGTGCCACGCAATCACAGCCCTTAAGGCAAAATAACATACCCAACACACTAGTAATAGGCGACTCTAAAGTCAGGCACACTGATGTCCCACTAACTAGGCTGGACAAGAAGAAGGTTACAGTTAGCTGCCTGTCGGGTGCCAGGATCTGCCACATAACACAAGCACTCAGGTCGCTCCAGAACAAGTACAAATAAGACTCTGTCATTGTCCATGTTGGTGTGAAGGACCTGAGATGTACCTCCCTGGACTACATGAAGAGAGACATGTAAGAACTCTCTGGTCACGTAGGCCAGGCAGGTATGACCCTGACCCTGAGTAGCATCCTGCCCTCACCAAGAATGATGCCACAGTATAAAGAAAAAATGATCAATTTCAACAATTGGCTAAGTTTCTGGTGTCATTCAAAGGGGATCCAGTATCTGTCCACCTGGGATGACATGCTCGACAAGCCACATTGCTTCGAAAGAGATGGCTTGCAACTGTCACCCTTAGGCTTTCAAATACTGGCCAAAGCTTTTGCCACCCCCATAATGCCTTTTTTAGGTAAGGCTCCAAAGACAAACCCACCACCGTAAACAGCACAAGTAACCAAAAACTGAGGGTAATGCTACTCAACACCAGAAGTCTAAACCTCAAAATGCATGCACTCACGGCACTTCTCAGTATGGAGAACATCGATATCTGTGCAGTAACAGAAACCTGGTTTAAGGCTCCAGAGAGCACCCCAGCACTACCAAGCTATAACTCATACCATACTTTTCGGCCACAGAACCCGGACTGAAACACAAAAGGCTGGGGTGTATCCATGTTCAGCAAGGATACCCACACCTTCAGGTTAGTGGCGCAGCACAATGCCTCAGAGATCATCCATGTGCAACTAACAATGGGCAAAACTGCAATTCAAATTGTAGCTTGCTACAGTTCACCCACCATGACCCAGGACCTCCATTTTGTGTTTTTGGAGATGCTGGAAAATATGAAGGTCCTACCAAATGCCCTAATATTGGGTGATTTCAATTACCCAAACATTAACTGGGAGAAGTACTCAAGTACTAACTCCCTTGCCCAACGCTTACTAGAATTTATAAACTCCAACGCCCTGGATCAACTGGTCAACACCCCCACCAGAGGTGACAACATATTGGACCTGGTCATCACCAACATGGACGACCAGTGTTCTACATCGGAGGTCAACCCCTCGTTGAGTTAGTTCAGACCACAGACTAATCACGCTGGATAGCCACATTCCGCCCCCACCCCCAATCAAGGAAACCACCGTGAAAAACTTTTCAAAAGCAAACTTCACGTTACTTAAGACCAAGGTGGAAAGGTTCACAGCCCCCATGCTAAAGGACAATGCTGTCCAAGCTGCTGAATCCCTTACAAAGGCACTCTATGAGCACCTGCAAGAATGCATGGATCGTGCTAGCCCAAGCAAAACCAAGACTCACTCCTCCAAGAAAAGGAAACCAGTCAGGTGGACCCCTGCCATAAATAAGCTATACAATAGAAGGAGGAAACTAGTGCAAAAAAGAGTAAAATCCCAGGAAGGAAAAACATCCCTGATCAGTATCAGCAAGAAACTACGATCCCTCATAAAATCATCCAAAGCTAGCTTCGAAAGAAAAATTGCCAAGGACTCCAAAGATAACCACAAAGCATTATTTAGCTAAGTCAAGAACCTAAGTGGAAACTCTCAGATCTGCTCTGAGTTAGTGCAGAATGGCACAAAATACACTGAACTGACTGATATTGCCAACATTCTGGCAGACAGGTTTAGTGCAACCTTCACCCCCCTCTCACCCCCTAAAGGGCCCATAACCAGACCAGAAGAATGTAGAGCCCCAGCAATCACTGACACACAGGTTAAAACAGCCCTATCCAAAGCCAAAAACACAGCTTCAATGGGACCGGACGGTGTCCCAGGCTGTGTCTTACACGAGCTCCAAAATGAACTAACCCCTCACCTAAACACACTGTTCAAACTCAGTCCCTCTACAGGCCATGTACCCATAGAGTGGCACACAGCAACATTTATCCTGCTCCACAAAGGTGGATCCACAATGGACCCTGGGAACTATTGCCTTATAAGCCTGACTAGCCTGGTCTGCAAGGCTATGGAGCGCATCATCATGGAATTCATTAACAGAGACATTGGGAACCTCCAAACACTGAACCCTACCCAGTTTGGCTTTGTTAAGGGCAGATCATGCCTCCCAAACCTGGTGGACTTCTTTGAGACAGTTACCAAGGCTTTAGATGAGGGAAAGGAGGTCCACACAGCCTACCTAGACATTGCAAAGGCTTTCAACACCATTCCCCATTCTGGTATTATAGACAAGCTCACCAGTCTGAACATAAACCCTTACGTCACGAGATGGGTTGCCAGTTGGCTCACTGATGGAACCCACACGGTGAGACTTGTAGGCTCTAGGTCCAACTCTAAACTGGTTACAAGTGGCGTCTCCCAGGGCTCAGTCCTGGGACCCCTCCTGTTCGGTATATACTTCTCAGAGGTACAGGCAAGCACAGGAGGACTATGGCTGACCAAGTTCGCAGATGGTTGCAAATGGGGGCCATAACTGACTCTCTGGCTGATACAGACATCCTCCAGAAGGGTCTCACTGAGACGGATACCTGTTGTCAAAATCATGGCCTCAAGCTAAATGCCAAAAAGTGCATAGTCATCCCCTTTGGAAAAAACAAAGTACCCATGAACTACCACATACGTGGTAGTCCCCTAAATATAGAAAATGTAATAAGGGATCTGGAGACCGAAGTAGATAGTAATCTCTCCTTTGATGACCATACTGCCAAGGTGGCTAGAAAATCCTTCTATGTGGCCCACCTAATCACAAAAGGGTTAGCATTTAGAAAAAAAGAGGTTACTATGCCCCTCTACTCATCACTCATCAGGCCCATCATAGAGTACAACGCCCCATTTGGGATGTACCTTACAAGACACCTGCAACAGCTGGAAAGACCACAGACGTACCTCACCAAGTGGATTACTGGCCTCAAACAGATGCCCTATGCAGCCCAACCGAAGAAATGAAGAAACTCCAGCTGTAATCTGTTGCATACTGCTTACTCAGAGGTGATCTCTGCCTGACATACAAGGCCATGTCTAACCCAGAATTGATAGACATGCTCCACCTAAAAAAAAATTCCCCAAGAGCCACACGCTCTAGGGATCTAAACCTCACCAAATGATAAATAGGACGAGCTGGAGGGATAGATTCCTGTCCCAGAGACTCCCCATGCTTTGGAACAAGATTCCAATCTACATTAGGCAGAGCCCCTCACTAACGCTCTTGAAGAGAAACCTTAATGAGTGGATGGGATACAGAAAATTTACCCCGGGGATCACTGCAGTGGCTCTGCTGGACAGAGGCATGGGGAACTAACGGCTCTTCTGGACAGAGGCACAGGGAACTAATCTAAGGGGGTGGTGAAAGCGAACACATTCTGGCTAGGCTTATAGATGCCCTCGGGCAGATAGCCTAGTACTTACCTATGAACCTATTTTAAAAACTTATTTGCATTTTCACAATTAAACATGCTGGCATACAATACAAGTTAGCCTGAGAATATACACAAATCTCCTGCCAGACATTCTAACACAGATGACAGTGTTTTCATTTCCTTCACATTTCTCCTCCCATGACTCAAGCAGGATTTTCAATTGACCCTTGAAAACCAACAATTGAGAAAAAAGGGTCTACCTGGGAATATTAACCCACTCCTCTCCTGGCCAATCCATTTGCACTGGCATTCTTAACCCCACTGCAATGTTGTACGACCATAGCATATGCTTGCAATCCTAGACTCCACCTCAGTAACTTCACATTTTGCTTACTGACCCGTATTATGCCATGTTAATGGGCTATGATCCGAGAGTACAGTGAATTTTCTCCCATAAAGATAGAGCTGCAGCTCTTGCAATGCCCACACTATGGCCAAACACTCTTTCTCCACAGCTGCAGAACACTCTTCTCTAGGTTGGAGTCTACGGCACAGACTTACCACTCAGTGCTCTTCTCCTTCTGCAGAAACTTGAATAAGTACAGCCCCCATCCCATAATTTGAAGCATCTACATGTACAATACATTCTTTATTGTAATCTGTGCTGGCTAACACAGGCGGTCCCTCCCAAAATCTCCTTAAGTTTTTGGAATGCCTGTTCACAATCTGTGATCCATACTACTTTGTCTGATATATTCTTCCTAATTACGTCAATAAGGGGTGCTGTCCCTAAAAATGTTCTCATTTGTTTCTTAGTAACAGGAACTGGCCATGCTTGAATAGCTTCCACCTTGACAGGTTCTGGCCTAACTTTACCACTTCCCACAATGTGTCGTAAGTAAGTGACCTCTGCCATACCCACTTGACACTTACTGGGTTTAATGGTTAATCCTGCCCTACTTGATCTATCCAAGACCTCCCTCACATGTTTGTATGCAAATGCCCATAGCATAGTCTTGAATGTAGAATTTAACCTCCCCACAAGACCATTGGTCTGGGGATCATAGGGTTGGTCTTTAGGTATTTCACCCCACAACACTTCCACAGACAAGACAGCAGGTCTGACATGAAGTTGTCACCTTGGTCAGTCAGTATCTCCCTTGGAAAAATCTACCCTGCTGAAATTTTCTAGCAAAGCATTTGCCACCCTTTTCTACTTCAATTTCACCTGCAAATGGAACATTAGGGATTTTAGCTAGAAGAGGCAGATGGTAGGCTCTACCAACGGCCATACTGCCTCACCTTCTAGCCATCCTTTAGCAGTCCACTTTTTATACAACAAACCTTTCTCTGCCTCAATAGCCTCTTCTTAAGGAATATCAGGGGCTATATCTAGAAGTGGCAGATGGTAGGCGGTAGGCTACAGGGTCTACCAACTGCCGTACTACCTCATCTTCCAGCCCTCCCTTAGGAGTCCACTCTTTACACAACAAATGTTTGTTCCCATATACAGACTTCCCTCTTCCTTGAACCTCAGGTGCTTTTTTAGCCATCTCCCTCAAGCTTTGAACTATAAGGTCTGTAAGTTGAGCCTGTCTCGACTGTACATTTTCGACCCTCCCAAACTCCTCTTCGGCAGGAAGCCTAGTATCTTCCGATAGCTGTACCTCACTGTCACTCTGGAGATCATCACTCCCCTCCAACCTCACAGTTAATGTGGCCAACATCAGTACCCACCAGTAGCTGTGGCTCACATTCAGACTTACTGCTACCAGATAGCACCTTCTCTGACACAGCTACCACACCAGTCTCAGCTTCACGTATGAGATTTTTCTGGGTCTCTCCCAGACTACTGGACCTACATGCCTGCCTCCCAGTCTGACTACGTGTCACTGCATGCACAAAAGGCACTGTATCATCACAGTCATTCCCTATCAGGACATCTGTAGGAATATTCTCAAACACAAGCTCCCCTTCCACAGGAAGTCTAGTAACTTCCAACAGCTGTGTCTCGCTATCACTCTAGGTACCATCACTCACCTCCATCCTCCCAGTCACTGTGTCCAAGGGAACATCAGTATCCACCAGCAGCTGGGGTTCACATTCAGACTTACTGTTACCAGATAGCACCCTCATTGAAACAGCCACCACGTCAGTCTCAGCTTCAGATACGAGATCTTTTTGGGTCTCTCCCAGACTACCCAGACCTACATGCCTTTCTCCAAGCCTGACTAAATGTCACTGCATGTGCATAAGGTGCTGCATCATCAAAGTCATTCCCTATCAGGACATCTGCAGGAATATCCTCAAAGACAGTTACTTTCTTGCTTCCTCTTCCACCCTCCCAGTCAAGATGAACCCTAGCCAAAGGTATTTAGAATGGGGTCCCTCCTAACACTCTGACTGGAGTGAACTGCCCAAGCAAGTACTGCACTTCTTTAACCACTGCAGGCCTCACAATGGTTATATCAGAAGCTGTGTCCCTCTTAGCAGTTACCTGTTTACCATCTACTAAGATAGGATATAAATTCTGGTGATAATTTGGCACCCCAGTTGTTTCTAAACAACTTACCAATGGCAGTTTGTCATTCACACTTACTGGCTCCATTTCCTTCTGTTGCCGTGATGGATATCTGACTGCTATGTCTCCCCTCTAGTTACACTTGAAACATCTAACTCTAACTGTGCACTTGGATTGGTAGTTTCGCCTGTTACTGGTGTACCCTGTTGGAGTGGTTTAGACTGCCCCCCCATGGGTTCCCTTATGTCCATGTACAGCACTAGGTATCCCTTTCTTATGCACTGGTGCTCTGCTTGCCAAGTAGAGATCCCCTTTTCTCCCTAACACCTCTGCAGAGTTACACTCACAGTCTGCTAACCATACTCTCATGTCATCAGGCAAAGTACAGAGTGCTTGTTCCCTCACCTAAATGTCTGCCAGACCCTCCAAAGTGGTGGTCTGACACCCACTGACCCATCCGTGAAAGTAAGTACTTAGTTAGCAACATACATAATAATGTACACTTTCATCTGCCTTGCATCTATGTTTACGAAAGTTTTTTTCTACATGCCTCAGTGTAAGTTTGAAACAGTCAAGAGAGCAACATTTCATTTTGTCATAATTCAAACAATCTACATCATTTAACTTTGCTACAGCCTGAAAAGTTTTACCATGGAGTAAGGGAGTCAGAAGTTGAACCCAGTGCTCATGGTCATCATCATATTGTCTAAGTACCCTCTCAAAAATATGAATAAAACTATCAAAGTCATCCCCATCCCTGTACAGAGGAAAAAGCTTACTGATCTTTACGGCTTCTGGGGTCCGGTTATTCCCTTCCACAATACCTCCATGACCCTCTCAAAAGGTTTGAAGCTCCATTTCATGCCAGTGCTGTCTTTCACTGTCCTCGGCTTCTAAACTCCTCAGTCTCTCTTCTGTCTCCAGCTGTTTAGTCTCCAGTTCATATTGGAGCTGCTTCTCCTCAGATTCCAAATATTGGGTCTCCTGACGCAGTTTCTCCTCAATCTCTAGATGTCACATTTACTCCTCGGCCACCAGTTCCAATCTCCTTAACTCCAGATGGATTCTCAGGTCCTGTGAAGAAAATACGGATTGTCCCATCTGGGCAGACTGCACATCACCAACACCAAACAGGATATCCTCTGAACAGCTGGTCTAAGCTGCAGCTGCAAACAAGGTTGAAATCATTGCTTCCTTGGTCAGGTTGGCATACACCAATTCTCTGGCTTCACACTCCTTAGCCAACTGGATCTTTGTCAGCTTGCTAAAATCTTCTGCTGACATCCTTGCCTGCTAACCCTGACTATCTAACTAAAAAAAATAAATACAAATGTGGTGGACTGAAATTCTGAATATTTACCTTGTGGCTGTCAAGAGTGCACACCATAATGCAACTACCCACAGGCTACTGAAATGCAATTAAAAATCCCACTAAATTGCCACCAAAAATGTGATGTCTAGTTAATATCCCACTGGACTGCCACCAATATGTGATGTCCCCCAGTTAAAACCTGAGTCAGCAATTAAGGAGCCTCAATCCCCACCACTGACTCCATTGTGGGAGCATTAGAAAACGCCAGAGTACAGGACACACAAGACTAAAATTTCACAATTTCCCTTAAGAGCACAACAGGAATATGCTCTGTTTCCTACGACTGGATTACATACCTCTGCCCATCCCAAATGTTATCCCTTATTACACACTTCAGAGCAATGTGTTCCGGTTTAAGACCTCTGACTCACTCGCATTCAAAATAAATTTATATCTCACACACTGAAACACTTATGGAAAGCCTGACACATGTATCCAGCTGTGTCCCCTCCCCAGTACAAATGTTAACGTTGCCACCAGAGTCAGACAGGTCTACACACCCTTCAAAGGGTGATCAATTATTAAAAAGTAAACATCATAATAAATGATAGCAATGACCAGAAGGAGCCAGGCATTTGAGGTGACCTGGGGAGTACCAAACAGGTACAAAAACTCTCTAATCTCCAAGGAAAACACTGATTATCTAGCCACAATGTAAAGTAATTAAAAAAAACATTTAATAATAGGTAAAACTATTATTAAAAATGTAAATCAATAACTTTTGATAAATACCAGAATTCAATCACCAGAAATATAAAATTAAACTGTAGGATAGAAGTCCATCATTTAGAAAAACTATCTAAATAACTAAACTTTCATAATTTAACTAGGAAATACTGTCCCTGATCTAATCTAAAACATATCAGCAAGGCAAATGCAGGCTTACAGTTCTGGTGAGTCCTTTTTCTTGGGTATCCACTGCACAGCAATGTAACCAACTGCAACTCTTAACTGTCCTTTAACTGACTTCAGCACTCATCTATGTCCCACATTAACAGTTTCAACTGTCTTATTTAAAAAGTAACAGTCAGCCGCTTGAAAAAGTTCTCTTTCCTGTCAATCATCTGTTCAAATAATCACATAGCAACCAGGAACATTCTAATGACATCATCTACTGATCATCTGATTCTCCACAGACAGTTTGTACTTTAGAATCTCCCTCACAAACATATTCAATTAGAAATGTATCAAAACACTGACATATTCTTTAAACATTTTGTATAAACAGGGGAATACTCAACATTTTAAAAACATTTATATTTTCTCAATTAGACATGCTGGCATACAATACAAGTTAATCTGAGAATATACACAAATCTCCACACATGCTAACACAGATGACGTTGTTTTCATTTTCTTCATACCCCATAAGTGCTTTTACAACTCAGATACATTCCACTCAGAGTTCAGAGCAATTAGTAACACTGTTTTGTCATGTTAAGAACCCCAGAGTCAACCTCATGAGCTGGTTCAGATCGAGCAAGGGTTTCATTTTGTAATATAAAATTAAGATCACAATGAGGTGCCACCTGCGTTGGCTTTGTATGAAACACTCTTTTCAAAAACATTTTCACACCAGACTACATTGAAACAGGAGGATCTATGGGTAGGCCTGCTGAAATGTCTGACAAATGCAGCTTAAGTTAGGAGCAAAACAGGTCAGAGGATAGTAACTCATACAAATAATTCAGAACATAAAAACATTAGCCCTGAAAGGGTGCTGTTGGTTCTCTTCTTGGTACCGAATAGAAAACCTTTCCCATTTACTAATATAGGATTTTCTAGTAGTAGGTTTTCTTGCCTCATTTAATACTGATTGCACATCCTCAGAAAAATAAGTGCATAAAAGGTATTAAGATTTTATCATCTAGGTAGTAAGTTGTAGTTGTTTGGGGTCAGAATGTATCAAGCAACCCGGTCTTGTGTGAGTCAATCCATTCTGTGAGAAAGCTTGTAGTAATTGCTCCTGGCCATTTTCAAAAGAAGGGAGAATCACTGTTGCCTGGAACAGAAATGAGTCACCATAATGACCTTTGAGAAGTCCTTCTGAATTTTCTGAATGACCCTAAACATTAGTGGAAAGGGTGGAAAAGCTTACAAGAACATTCCTGACCGTGGAAAAAACAAAGCATCTGTCTTCCAGGCCAACCTGCACGGAGTTCTGGAGCAGAATTAAACCAATTAATTGGCATGACTGGAGGCAAAAAGATTTATTTGAGCGGTTTTCCTCAGTTGAATCAATTACTGGAAGACCCAATGATTCCATTTCCAGTTGTGAGGGTCTGTCTTGGCTCTGTTCAGCTTGTCTGCCACACAATGTTGCTCAATGTATGTAAGATGCATGTAGAGTGAGATTGCTCTGAAAAGCTATATCCCAGGATACCATGCCTAGTCTGCATACAGGGTTCCTCCATGCTTGTTTATGTACTGCACAACTGTAGTGTTGTCAGTAAACATCTGTAGCTGTCCTGGGGTTTATAGATGATCGAGAGAGTTGAGAATATTTATAAATGACAACATCTCTTTTATGTTTGTGTTTTGGTCTGTCTTTTCTGTTCCAAAGCACTTACACTTTCCCCCTATATACACTGCTCCAAAACCAAAGTCTGAGGTCTCTGTTTTGACTGGCTGGGCTGGAGCTGAGACCAAGAATGTGAGACCTGGACTATTAAGAAATGTAGTGTCTCTAATGAAAAAAAACCCTCCTTTTACAAAGTCCAAAACTGAAATCTGAAATGTCAGGAGATGTTGATATTGGGACCATATACAGATTTCGGGTACCATTGGATTTTTTTCATATGGAATCTTGTAACAGGTATTGTGAGACCCACAAAATATTGAGGAATTCCCTTACTAAGCCAGTAATCTGAATGAAGAAGAAAAAAAAAAAACAGGAACAGACCTAGAAGAAAAGGTTTTTGAAGTGAGGTGCCCTGGAGACACCCCAGGAAAATAATTCTGTAGGAAAGAGTCAGATATACTTTTGAAAGTTTTCCTGGAGTCTTAGCCTGTATAGGAATCCCTTACTCAATTGAAAGATTCCTGATACTTTGTAAAAGACTCTGCTACGATACACAAGTCGTCTAACTAGGGAAAAGTGTGAATAAACTGCAGTCTGCAATAGGCAAAGCTATTGCGGGAAAGTACAGTTGTGTACACTTACCATAAATGTAGATGTTCGAGTGTATTCACTGTTGCAGCCATCACTTTTGGGGTTATCTGCCTGCAGTAGCCCTCGGTCGGCCTGATTAACAAAGTCTTGGGTCCTGCGTCGGTTGCTGTCCCTTCTTCCATGACGTCAGGTCATCAGGGGTATAAAACATGCAGCCGAAGCCATTACATAAGTTTTTCTTGCCCCAGATGTCAGGTGCCCCCTTAATGGGAAGCAATTAAATCTATAATTATACAAGGTTATACCTCCAACAAAAAAGAAAATACACCAAAAAGCTTTTGAAGACAGTAAAGGAAAGTAGAGGTATATCCAAAAAAGGAAAAAGAAGGGGGCTGGAGGGAGAGTAACCAGGACTGCAACAGTGAATACACTCGAACATCTACATTTATGGTCATGGTACACAACTGTACCATGTTCTTCATGTTTCACTGTTGCAGTCATCACTTTTGGGTAGATTCCAAAAGCCAAGGATGGGAGGAGGAATTTAAATAGAATTAGGACCAGCTAAAAGGCCCTGCAAGACTGCAGTGGCAAAACCAGCTCTGGATTTAGAGAAAATTGGCAGATGGTAATGCTTGGTGAAAGTATGTACAGAACTCCAAGTAACAGCTTCTAGGATGTCCCTGGTAGGGACGTCTCTGAGAAAGGCTGTAGAGGTAGATGCAGCCCTGGTAGAGTGGGGTCTGATCCCCTGTGGGATAGGTTTTCCATGGTGCTTGTAGCAAAAACGAATGCAATGGCCTATCCATTTGGAAATAGTTTGCTTTGAAATATCCTTCCCCTCTGCCCCTGCAGCAAATGCCACCAGCAGTTGATCAGATTTCTTTTGAGGTTTACTTCTGTCCAAGTAGAATCTAAGTTGTCTATGCACGTCTAAGGAGTGCAGAATCCATTCCCGTTTGTTCTGTGAAAGATGGTTGGCAAATGTATGGACTGATTAAGGGCCACAATGGATACCACCTTGGGCATGAAGGAGGGATTGGTCCTGAGGGACACCCTGTCCGCATGAAAGATTATGAAAGGCTCCACTGCCATGAGGGCCTGTAATTCAGATATCCTTCTTGCTGAAGTGATTGCTAAAAGGAAAGCTGTTTTCCAAGAAAGGAATTTTAAGTCCGCAGTAGCAGCTGGCTCGAAAGAAGGAAGGGTGAGCTTTTCCAATACAAAGTTGAGGTCCCAGGCTGGAGTTGGAGCTCTCTTGGGTGGTCGTAGATTTTTGGCCCCTCTGAGGAACTGCTTAAGCAGTGGATGAGAGAAGAGGGGTGGTTCTGTGTTATAATGAGCTGAGATGGCGGAGGCATGAATTTTGATGGAGGAGAAAGACAGGCCCTTATGAAGCATCTCAGTTAAATATTGTAAGATCTGAGGTAAATTGGGCACTGTTGTGCTCATCCCTTGAGATTGGTTCCAGGCACAGAATCTTTTCAATTTTTCAGCGTAAGACTTTCTGGTACTAGGCCTCCTTGCCTCTAAAATGATATCCATCACAGATTTACTGAGGGATGGAAAAGGAGAAATTATGTAATTAGCCAGGCTGCTAGATTCAGTGTTTGAAGTTGAGGATGCAGAATGTGGTTCTCCTGCTGAGACAATAAAGTAGGAGTCTGAGGCAGGTGCCATGGGGCCCACCGTGACACACTGTGCAAGAGGGAGTTACCAGTGTTGCTGTGGCCAGTCTGGTGCAATCAAAATCATCCTTGGTTTGTCTTGCTTGATCTTTAGTAGAACTTTGGAGAGCAGAGGCAGAGGAGGAAAAGCATAAACTGATAGGTTTTTCCAGCTGAAGGACAGAGCATCCACTTTCCAAGCATGTTTGTGGGGAGTCCTTGTGCAGAATTTGTCCATCTGATAGTTTTGGGGGGGCAAACAGGTCTATATCTGGGCTCCCCCATTTGCTTGTCAATATGTTGAAAATCCTTGGTTCCAGTTTCCACTCATGTGGGTCCATGAGGTTTCTGCTTAGTTCGTCTGCCAGTGTATTTAGTTTTCCTGGCAGGAATTGAGCTTGTAAATGTACCTGATAACTCAGGGCTGTGTTACACAATGTCATGGCTAGTCTGCAGAGGGGGCAAGAATGTGTACACCCCTGCTTGTTTATGTATCACATAACAGTGGTTTTGTCAGTCTTTATCATTAATTGTCCTGGAAGAATGTCAAAGCATTCTGTACAGCTAACATTTCTTTTTGATTGACATGCAGGTGCATTTGATTACGGTTCCATTTGCCCTGAATGCACTTCACTGCCAGGTGGGCCCCCCATGCATAGTCTGACGCATCTGTTGTTAATGTTTGGGCGGAAGGGGTAGTGTAAATGGTAGACCCCTGTTTTGGTGGCAGGCCTCCGCCCACCAAAGGAACTCTAGGCGTAGGCAAGGTATGATAGGAATCATTGCCTCTAGATCCTGTGAACGTTGACACCATAAGCTTTTGAGATATCATTGCAGTTTCCCCATATGCAGCCTTGCATATGGAATTAGAAGAATGCAGGAGGCCAAGAACCCCAAGCCTTGCAGTATTTGCCTTGCAGACAACTGGGTTTTTGTGGTCATTTGTTTGAAGTAGGTTGTCAAATGAATCAGTTTCTCTAGCATGAGGAAAGCCATCTGGGGAGTTGTATTCAAGCTTGCTCCCAGGAATATAATTTGTTGACAGGGTACCAGTTGTGATTTATTTTTGTTTATGGTGTACCCCAGACAAGTCAGTACCCTTTGAACAAAGGCCAGATGATTCAAAAGTATGTCCTGGTTTTCTGCCTAAATTAGACAATCGTCCAGATATGGGTATATTTGAATATTTCTTTGCATGCAGAATGCAATGACTGAAGCTAGGCACTTTGTGAATACCCTGGGCGCAGTAGATAAGCCAAAGGGCAGTGCAGCGAACTGATAGTGCATGTAACCTGCTTTGAAGTGTAGGTAATTTCTGCAAGACTCCCTGATAGGGATGTGCAGGTATGCTTCTTTTAAGTCAAGTGTTGCCAACCATGCATCTTTGCCTAGCATAGGAAGCAGCTGGTGAAGAGTCAGCATCTTGAATTTTGGAATCACCAGAAAGGTATTTAGAGTAGAAAGGTCCAGGATAGGACACCATATATTGCCTTTTCTGGGTACCAGGAAAAGTCTCTAATACAACCCTTGTCCCTTTTCCTCTTCTGGTACCAAGTGAATAACCCCCATGCTTACGAGAGAGAGTACTTGATTTTGGGCCTCTGCCCACTGATTTGGGGGGGTAGATCTGGCCACCCGCTTGGTGATCGTAAGGTGTAGAAGTGAAATCTGTATCCTTGGGACACTATATTTAAAACCCATCTATCCTGGGTAATGAGTTCCCAGTTTTTGGCCTGCAGACCAATCTTTCTGCCTAAAGGAGCTTTCAGTTAGGAAGTGCTTGGAAGCTTTAGAAGTAAGTCATTGAGATTGTTTTCCATAGGGGGGAGTCTTACTACTCCCTGATTTGGGTGCAGAAACCTCCCACTGCTTAGTCTTGTGTATCCCCTGGGACTGAAACCTGGGGTTTCTACTATGTCTGGGTTTGGCTTGTGAAGACCTTGAAGCGGCTGTAAAGGACCAATTCTTAGAGGGCCAGTGCCTACTAAATCTAGGAGGCTGAACTTGTAAGAAATCTTTAACAGTTTGCATAGATTTAGCTTTATCTTCCATCTTTTTCAGAACTTCCTCAGCCGTGTTGCCAAACAGGCAGTCCTGATTTAAGGGAGCATCCAATAATTTAGCTTGAACATGATCAGGTAAAGATTGCTCCTTAAGCCAGGCATGCCTTCTGAGCACAGAACCAGTAACAGCAGCCCTGCAAGAGGCCTCTAAAGAATCAAATCCACATTGCAAAGTATGTTTTCCAACCTGCTCAGCAGAATGCATTAAATCCTGTAATTCTTTATTTTCCACACAGTCAAGAATCAACATCATTTTCTGTTTAAGCAATCCAATAACATGTTGTTGATACTTTAACATATGAAACTGGCCCCTAATGGCCAAGGGGTTGCAAACATGTAAACCTTCTTACCCAATCTATCCAGCACCCTGGAGTCTCTAACAGAAATGGTTTGATTTTTAGCAGTAGAAGCCTTAATGCCCTTGAGTCCCTGTGAAATGGTCTCTGGATCCGCAATAGGATTTTTAAAAAGGAACTTGTGTGAATCAGGGACCCTGTAATATCTGTCAGGTTTTCTGGGAGCAGGAGACAAGGAATCAGGGGCCAAACTATATTCCGAAAAAGCATCATCAACAATGTCTAGTACTGGAGGAATAGCTAAAGCCCTGTGCTGAGGCAGGAGTAAGAAATCCCTAAGCCTCTTTTTTGAATCAGAAAAATCCTGGCTTTCCCACTGAAAATGCTCCCTTAGAGTATGTAAGGTTTCACCAAAAGAAAAATCCTCTGGAGGGGAAGCCGAAGGGATAGAGTCCTCTGCATCAGAATCCTCATAAGTAGATAAGGGCAAATCCAGATCATCAGAAAAATCAGAATCCTGGTCAGAAGATTCATAAACAACTTCAGTCCTTGGTCTCTTAGAAGGGGGAAGCTGGCTTCCCCTGATTAGAGTTATAAGATCTTTAGCCATTCTTATCATTTGTTTTTTAGGAATAGAGGCCTGAGCATGTGGCCTGGGCGTCAGTTTTTTAGGCAAGGTTCGAGATTTAGGCCTAAAAGAAGAAGGAGGCGTCGGTTTAATATGCAAGTCCGTACGCCTGAATGCACCCTCAGAAGCCGGTGCCTGCACAGCGGCTCTGGACCCATCCAAGGTAGAGACATCCGCAGGTTCCATAGTTGAAGCATCACGCGGCATACTGGACTCTGAATGGGTCTCAGTAGACGCCTGCAAATCAGAAGTAGCGGGTATCAGGAGCTGTGAAAGCGCCTCACTGAGCACTGGCGAACTGGCGACTGGCTTAGGAGAAGCGTCATCGGCAATTTTGGACCTCGGCAGCCTTGTCTTTATCCTTGCATTTTTTTGGAATCCCGGTAGATGGATGGCTAACCAACGACATTTCTGAATAATTAAACCGAGAAGCGAAATATTTTGAGGGGAAAATATACCAACGATGGATAGTGCGCTGATTAAATAAAGCACAAAACCGACAGCATGGTACTTTGTGGTCAGAGCCTAGGCAAGGAATACTGTACGAATAAAAATCTTTTATGAGGTACTTGCTTTCCACAACTAATGCAATTATTAACTTTTACTGACATCGGTACGGAGCAAGAAAAAGTTTCCCCAATGGGGTACTTAACTTTAGTTGAAGACTTTGGTTCTGAAACTCAAAAACGAAAATTTCAGGAGTCGGCCGACCGGCACTTGCAAATTGCTTCTGCTTCGGGCACTGCACGGCAAGAAAGACTGATGTAATGGTGTTGTCTGCATGTTTTACACCTCTGATGACCTAACATCATGGAAGAAGGGACAGCAACCGACGCAGGACCCAAGACTTTGTTAATCAGGCCGACTGAGGGCTACTGCAAGCAGATAACCCCAAAAGTGATGACTGCAACAATGAAAACACGAAGAACATCTACACATTTTATAAATACCCTTGGAGCAGTGGATAGACTATCACAAATGTTCAGAACTGGTTTCAACAAAACTTCTTTCTTTTTTTTGGGCGCCAGAAACATCCTTAAATAAAATGCTTTCCCTAATTGAAGATGAAGAACAGCTTCTATAACTCCTGGTGGAGCATATGCTGAATGACAGGAGACAAAAGAACAGCTTGGTTTAGTGGGTGAGAAAGAATGTCCCAGAATGGAGGGAAAGACTCCTACTGACATCTATATCCTTGATGAACCACCCTCAGAACCCACGTCTAAAACTATCTGCTGCTAAATGGAGTGTCTCACTTTCTGGAAGGATTAAGGTATTGACAGGGCAGGTCGGGGGGGGGGGGATTTTGAAAATAGTTATTTAAATCTATTAAAGTGTCCTTTGTTCTGGGGGGAGGTTCCAGCTTTCTTTTTGGAACTTCCATGACATTGCTTTTAAATGTTTACTAACCAGCAGATTGTCGGGTCTTTTTATTTTACTTTTTAAAGAAGGCTGTAGAGGGGGTATTAAATCACTTGGCAAATTTGCAGAAGGAGGGCTGGTAAATCAGAGAGATCCCTTCACAGCCAGCTTATCTCTCATCAGATTTCTTAATTACCTCTGCAGCAGAAGGTCCAAAAACTAAGCTACTATCCAATGGAGGATTCAGAATTTCATTTTTTATATCTTCTGGGAAATTTTGAGAAAACAACCAAGCAAACCTCCTCATAACAGTTCTGGTGGCAGCAACCCTGGAAATGACATCAGCAGAATCATGTGCATGTTTTAAACAGAGGGTAGTCAACTGAGACACAGACACAACCAAATTATACAAAGGAAATTTCTCCTCAGAATAGATGCCAAAATATTTGTTACATTCTCAAAACAGGCATGCATAAACTTTACCGTATGAGCTTGAGAGAAGACAATCCTAAAAACAAGTGTTGCAGAAGAATACAATTTTCCTCAAATTTATCAAAATCCTTTCCATCCTTGTCAAAAGGAGAGGGATTACTGTTGCACCAAATGTTTAGCAGCAGGTGGGTTCATTAAAACAAAAGCTGATGGGTCTAATCTGGAATGAGTTTATAAAAACTTAAAAGACTGAGGAACTTCATACACTATCTGCTTTCTGGGGGCAGCAAGTTGACTATCTGGGAAGTTACAGGCTGTAACAAAAACATCCTCCAAAGGTGAAAGAATAGATGGAAGAGGAGTAGGTTTTGGAAATTTGAGTTGTAGTAAATCATAATACTTTCTTAGGGACTGTGAAACATTGTTTTCATACTGAAACAACTGATTCATCCTGGAAATAGTTTCACAAAACAGAATCCTTCAAAGGGACTGGCTAAAGCTACTCCCTCCTCAGAATTTTAATAAGAAATCTGTGGGGCCAAAACAATCTGTCCCTTCACATTTATTTTGAGGCTAAAAATCGTTAATGTCTTCAGAAAATAAAGAATCTTCGTTTATGCAGAAATAGCCATACTGGGAGGTTTAAGAGACTACACTAAACCCTTGAGCTAAATCCAATAATTTAATCCTGTCCAGGGTAACTGAGACAGGAAAATACATATGTTTAAGTTTGTTTCTTTTTCATGGAATTTCTGAATAAAGAGAATCCACTTTTGCTAGGAAAAAAAACTCCATAGGGAAAGTCGTAACTTTCTGTCTATGCAGAGTGGTATTTCCTACCTCTTCTCCCAGGACAGACAAGGTGGTTCTCCCTTGCCTGCCAAGAGCACTCCAAAAACCACTGAGGATGCATCTAGCCCCCAGGCCATGGTGGTTGTAAGGACTACACCATTGAGAGCCAGGGGAAAAGATGAATGCTCTGAGGAACCAGTTTTGACCATAGCAATCACCCATCTGCAGCTGAGTTACTTTAGCAGCATGCTGTGGTGGCAAAGGCTGTTTGCTTGCTTTCTTTCTGTAGCTGAAAGGAGGAAGAACTGTTGTTCCATGATTAAGCCATAAAAGATACTAAATTCCCAGGGAAGCCTGACAGCAAAGTAATCCCCCCATAAAAACAAAGCAAAAACACTTTAAACATATAACCCTGACCCGAAAAATAAATTAGTTTTAACAACTTTTTACCACAAATGTGAAAATGGGACTCCCAGTCTAAAAGTTGCATGACAGTCATTAAAATACTTTTTTCTAGCTTTAAAGTTAATATTTCTCAGAAAAAATGTAATTTGTGTCAAAAAAATAAAGTAGGAAAAAAAGTGAAAAGAAAGGTTTTTCCCCAAAGGGAACTTATCTGTCCAGCACTGGAATAACATTAGCCCACAAGAGGAGCATTTTTCATGGGCAGGAAAACTCTGAAGAGCATGGCACCCTAACCTGGCTTTTTAGTCAGCTCAGCTTGAGCTGACTAATTGCTTGGGCACGTGGAACGTGCCCTGGAAGGCTTTGGAAGCTGGCCAGCTGTTACATCATTAGCAGGCTATAAAGCAGCCCATATAACTAAGGTTGTGCAGCAGTATCATATGATGAACATCAATTTGTGAGAACAGCAGAAGCATTAATGTGCAGATGTGATGCCTCTGATTATGTAAGAAATGAAAATTTTAATTCTCAAATTATCTGTATTACACACATTCATAAACCACATATTACAAAAACAAATTGCACTTACCTCTACTGGAAGAACATCGATAAATAAGCATATAAACCAGCGGGATACCACCAGTGTCCACATTACACCATGTTTTTCCATCAGTTCCGCTACAGCTGGAATTTTAATCTTCACCAGTTGTCCCAGGACCTCCTGATCTGTCTTCAGCCCTATCATTGCTGGACTGTAATAATCTTTTTGAAAGAAAAAAAGTAAGCATTAATATTTACTGAAAAGTATTCATCCACAGAGGTAAGACAAAAAAAGGAAAACATCACAAGCAGTGAAATTTTGCCAAAAGCTATGATAAGCAATTATCCAAGTACGAGTGAAATATTCCACTCCAGACAAACAACCTAGCCATTAAAATATGCTGGAAGATTTCTCTGTAATGTTTACTATACCCATAAAATGAAGGGTTAAGAGACCAACTGGAAAACTGAACAGTGTGGATTTTTCTTTTATCTGTAGTAGCTAGTGAAATGTGATGCCTCCCTTTAACTGGTTGACCAAATTTGCAGATGGCTGCAAACTAGGAGCAGTCAAAGAATCCCCCCAAAACACTAACATCCTACATGGAAAGACCAACATGGACAAATAATTGGTGCCAAAGCCACAGCTTAAAGCTCAAAGCCAAGAAATGCATAACAGTACCTTTTGAGAAGTCAGCCATGCTAGGAAATTACCTCATTGATAGCTGACCCCTAGGAAAAGAACCAATAGTCAGGAATTTGGGTATGTATGTATATAGTAACTTTGATTTTGACCAACATGTATCTGAGGTAGTAAGGAAATCATTCTATGTTGCTCAACTTATAAGCAGGGGCATGGCATCTAGGTGCAAGGGCGTCACTGTTCCACTCTATTCAGCCCTCATCAGGTCCATTATTGAGTACACCGCCCCCTTCAGTATGTACCTGACCAGGCACATGTAACAACTGGAATGTCCACATTGGTCCCTCACAAAAATACATGGCATAAACAGCATGTCATATGCACACTGCCTCAAAGCTCTTGAGAGACGATCTATGCCTGGATTCCACTCTGATGGACCTTTTGCATATCTGTAAAATGAATACTATCAGAATTACTTGATCTAGGGATTTAAACTTTGCTTGCAAGATAAATAGGACATGCTGAAGGGACAGGTATGCGTCTCTCAGAATTCCTCTTCTCTGGAACAGGCTTCTCATCCATGCCAAGCAGAGCTCCTCCTTAACCCTATCCAAGAGAAACCTGGATCAGTGGATGGGAAATCTGAAATATACCCTGGGTCTAGTTGCTATGTCTCTACTGGACAGAGGAAGCCTGTAAATCTTGCCCTAGCTTACGTATACACCTTAAAGTATCCTTTAAGGCACAGAAGCATGTGGGATAAACTTGGGAAGCTTGACTAGATTTACAAAGGTCAGCACATAAATTTAAAGGATACATTTGGGATAAAGGCCACAGTGCTCATTTGCCTGATATTTACTTATGAACCAATATGAACCCATGAACCACATCTTTCTGTATATTAAAGCAACTTAACCATACATCAAAGGAAGGGCTTTCAGATTCTGCAGCTCTCCTCTGGACTGACATGCAAACTACTATACAACATGGAACCTATGCAAAGCAAATTAACGAAATTTACCAAGGATGAATAAAGTACAACTACTGCCCAAGCAGCATGCATACTGTAACTATACAAGTGGAAATTCACAATGCCCAAACAGCTGTATTTGAAACGTTGATTACTTAAAAGAATTGTAGAATAGCGTAAATCACATTATACATGCAAATGCTTCAGCAACAGAACAAACACTGCAACAGGTATGTTCACCTAAAACTGAATTAATATTCCAAGGCAGCATTCAGGTATTGCAAGTCAAGGCTGAACAAAGGCTGAACAAAAGTGAAGTAAGTACAGTATGAAAATGTTTCAGTCTCAACAGAAGTCTCAGCTTACAGGTTTTTTTCTTGTTCTTGAGTCATTGCTCCTGAAATAATCTTGCATATCGTGGAACTGAGGCTTTATAACACATTATATTATATCCCAGTTTTTTCGGAGCAGCAATTTCTGTTTTGTACAGGGTTGTTGGTGCCCTGACACCATGTTTCCCTCACACTGTTCTAAAAGAAACATAATGATCATAAGCTCCAGCAGAATTTAAGGTACTTAAAATATGACGGATTTCTATATCTGCTGTAGATCTCCATCAATGCAGCATTGTGCCAACAAGAAATAACTGTGCCATATATTTTTCTGGCAATAAAGGCACACAATACAAAAACGCAATACAAGCTATCCTGTCAATACATACTATGCTCAGTACATTGCACATAATTTTACAAACTGTAGGTAGACATCTCTGAGCTTTAGATGTTTTGGCTGTGGTTCATGATATAACCATTAAATTGAGGTCAGTGATCATCTTTGGTCAAAAGTCAGGACTTGCCCCTTCCTTTGGGGTCAGATGTCAATACTCAAGTAATTACTGTGAGCATACCCTCTTATCTTCTTAGCACAAGAAATCTGGACAAAACCAAAAATAATGGTGGGACAAAGGTCCAGAAATAGGGACACATTTTAAATACTGCTCTTCCAAACTTAGAAACTTGCTAGAATTACATTTTTTTTTTTTATTAGCATGCATCTTCTGAAGTATTTAAGTCTGAAACCAAAGTGGTTGTCATTATTTATTGACTACAATCATCAACTATTCGCTAGAAAACCATAACTTTTATGAGGAACAGACCTAAAATTTGAGGCAAACATCTGGACAGTTGGGAGGTACGACTGTGGGTATAATTTTTGGGTTATTGTCAAATAATTCAGCATACCATTTTTCTACACCACTATACCATCTTTCTTCAAACAGCGATAATTTTATGTGCATACTCATTACTATCGGAAAAAACAGATGCTACCAAGGTATAAAGTTATACAATATCCCTCAAGTCACACACATCAATATGGACATAAATCTAAGTATAACCGTTCCACACCCATTACTATTTCAAATGGGCATTGTCCAAGCTGCAGTAATTCTGGAAGAGGAGAGGAAGGAAGGCCTTAACACACTGACTGAACTGCTGCTTAACACTTTGTCATCTGCCAGAATGCGGTGTAGCAGACACAAGTACCTCAACCATTGCTTACAACACTTCCTCAGGCATACAGAATCACAGCAAACCATGGCTTGAAGCCTTGTCAGTTAAGAATTCAAGACTTTCAGATCAGTAATCACCATGGAAGAGTCCTAAAGATGATCTTGTTGCAGAAGTTGTTGAGGAATTTCAGTAAACTGAGGTTTGAGTGGGAAATGATCTCCCCTTTTGTTCAGCTGATTCCCAAAATCTACAACCAATATCATCCTACCTCAGTCTACAACATGGACTCGTTTACTGTAGTTTTGGCTAGAAGACTATCTGAGTTAGTGCAATGTTTGGTGAGTGAAGAATAGTGCCTGACTATAGATGGCATATAAACCAAAGATAAACACATTGTTTACGGATTACTTTACTGTTTTGATATCTGGAACTAATGGAAACTTTTGAGTGGAATGAGGGTTTCATAGAGAGGTTCAGGACTGCATGGGATTCCTAACAATTTTTGCAGTTGTTAGTGTACTTCAAGAAGGAAAGACTACAGTAGTGAAGACAGCACAAAAAAAATGTCTGCTGCTTTCTCTTTCAGAAGAGGAAGTGGACAGGAGTGTCCACTCTCTGGTGTTATATGCAACAGTGATCTTCTAAATTAGATGATTAAAGTGATGAATCAAATTAAATGCATCCCCCTGTTAGTATTTATTAACATCTGAATACTGCAGAAGTCCAACTGAGTAAGTTTCCATTTTCAGCAGAAGGCCCAGGAAAAAAAGCTCCAAATTATTACAAAAACATTTTAAGAACAGTCATTTTACAATCTTTAAAAATAATACAAAAACATCTACAGTTTAAATAATTATACCAAATTAGACATAATGTGACAGCATTGTCATATAAGTTGTTTCTATTTTTAACCAATTATTTAATATGTAGATACATTTTAGCCAGTTTAGGGAAATTAAAGGTAAGGTAGTATAACACAAAAAGGAAATGCAATATGACGTGGGAGAAAAATACAAGGTTATGGAAAACAGACAGAGAGCCAGGGGAGAGAAACTGATTGAAGTAAGGAAGTAAATGAAGAAGAGGGAGTAAGGAGGTTTAAGGTATGAATAGGTGCTTGCTCATATTTAAGGATATAGTTTATACTGGGGTTGAGCAAGAAAGAAAAGTTGTGTAAAATCTTACTATAACCATAGATGCCCTTCTCTTCCATGTTGCAGTATTCTACATATGGGTTTACCCTCCAGCCTTGCGTACGTATGTCCAGTATCCAAAAGCTTTCAGTCCCTCTGCGGTGCATGAGACGTCTGATGTGGTCAGGATTTCATGGGCCATAAAGGTGACGTCGGCACGCACCAGCCCTCAGAACAGAGGCCCCAGTTGAAGCCAGTCCTAGAAGGGCAATGCCATATCATTACCATCCGGAAAGGGAAGTCATTAGCTGACAGGAGGGGAAGGAGGGAGGGAAGGAATACTGCAACTTATGGTTATGGTAAGATCATGGATCTGGAGATGTGGACAAGTTTGTAGTGTTTGGTGAATGTGTGGACCGAAGACCAAGTAGCAGCTTCCAGGATAGTAGAGGTATCCAGGACTTGAAGAAGGCCCCTGAAGAGGCCATTGCTCTGGTGGAATGAGCCTTAATTGTACCTTGAATGGACTTAGCATGGAATTGGTAACAGAAGGTGATGGCCTTGGAGATCCAAGTATAAACAGTCTGCTTGGTCACTGCCTTCCCCAAGGCTCTGGGGTGAAAGGATACATAACGTTGGTCAGCCTATCTGACAAGCTTGGTGTTGTTCAGGTAGAATATGATTTGCCTGTGTACATCCAGGGAATGCAGCACTCTCTGTCTCCTTGCAGGTTTGGGAAAAAGACAGGTAAGTGTAAGGCCTGATTGAGGGACAGGTCACTGACTACCTTGGGCATGAAGGACGGGTTTATCCTGAGGGCAACCCTGTCCTTGTGAAAAACGAGGAAGGGAGGAATAGCTATAAGGGCTTGGAGTTCAGGCACTCTTCTGGCTGAAGTTAGGGCCACTAACAGAACAATTTTCCAAATTAAATGCTTTAATGAAGCTTTGGCAGCTGGCTCAAAGAGCGGGAGTGCAAGATTATTGAGCAAGTAATTAAGGTCCCAAGGTGGGGGAGAAGGCTTCCTGGGGGGCCTAAGGTGAAGTATCCCCCTGAGGAAGAGTTTGGAAGGATTCTGGATGCGAATGGGGGGTGGGGGGTCCAGAGGCAGGCATGCAGAAATAGCAGACAGATGTGCTTTGATGGAAGAATAGGCCAATCCAGTCTGTAGTAGCTCACACAAATAGGACAGCACTAGAGGGGGTTCGTCAAGAAGCGGGTCCAGCTGTCTTTATGACACCAAATAGTGAATCGTTTCCACTTTGAGAGATATGATTTTCTTGTATTTGGTTTCCTGGCCTCCTGCAGGACACTGAGCACGCCCTCCCTGTAAAGGTGATTAATGGGATCAGAGTCCTATCAGCCACAGGGCTAGTTGCAGAAGCTCCCACTGTGGATGGATTAGTGACCCCTTGTTCTGTGTGAGAAGGTCCACTCTCGGAGGGCAACTTGTGATTGCCCTTGGACAAGGGTAGAAGTAAGGAGAACCAATGCTGTCTGGGCCAATATGGAGTCACCAGCAAGATTTTTGGGTTGTCCTGGTGAATTTTTAGCAGGATCTTCTGAATGAGACGGAAAGGGGGATGCATATAGATATTTCCCCTTCCAGGAAACTGAGAAGGCATCTGTTTGCCAGTGCCTGTGGTTCTGGTATCCTGGTGCAAAAGCCAGGAAGTTGCCTGTTGATGGTGAAGGCAAACAGGTCTATTTGAGGTATACCCCACCTGGGGACCAGATCCAAGACATCTCTGTGAAGCATCCATTCGTGGTTGTTTGTGCTTGATTCTGCTCAAATAATCTGCCTGTTTGTTGTGCAGGGAGGGAATGTAGGTCGCCTGCAAGGTGGTTCCCTGTGAGGTGGCCAATTCCCAGACCAAAAGGGCTAGTCTGCAGAGCAGGTAGGACTTGGTCCCGCCCTCCTTTTTGATATACCAAAGTACAGTGGTGTTGTCTGTGTATATCAGAGGTGACCCCTGTTTTAAGAAAGGGAAAAATGCCTGGAGGGATAAAAGGATTGCCCTCATCTCTCTGGCATTAATGTGTTTTGATTTGAGGTGATGTGGCATCAGCCCCTGCACCTCTCGGTGGTCGTGGATGGCTCCCCACCCCAGGTCTGAGGCATCTGAGTGGTTTGAGATGGTTGGAGAGGGAAGGCCTAGGTTGTGAGTTACCGGAGCCAACCACCATAGTATTTCCTTTTTTAGACAGGGAAGAAGGGGCACAATGTGCTCCAGAGGTTGGCTGTGTTGTTTCCAGATTGATCGAAGGTACCACTGTAGCTTTCTCATGTGCAATCTTGCTAAAGGAAGCATAGGTATGGTGGTTGCCATGTAGCCAAGAAGTGTTAGGTACTGCCTTGCAGTCATCTCTGTGGAGTGAAGAACCAGGAGAGGTGTTCTGTCAAGGAACTCACTTTTGGTGGGGGTAGGTATGCCTCCATAAGATTTGAGCGGATCCTGCACCCAAGAAATACAATGTCTTGTGGTGGTTGAAAATGGGATTTTGGTAGGTTTATCTGAAATCCTAGTGATTGACGGAGGGTCACCACAAACTGGATGTGCCCTTGGAGGGTTTCTTGGCTGGTAGCCTGGATCAGCATGTTGTCCAGGTAGGGGAATATCTGTATTCTCTTTGTCCTGCAGTAAGCCACCACAGGTGTCAGGCATTTTGTGAAGACTCTTGGTGCGGTGGAGAGTCCAAAGGGCAAGACAGAGAACTGCAAGTGAGAGGAACCCACCAAGAATCTCAAGTATTTCCTGTGGGAGGGTTTGATTGGGATGTGGAGGTAAGCACCCTTTATATCTAAATTAGCCAGGAATCCTTGTGGAATGAGAGGGAAAAATGCTGGCAGGGTTAGCATTTGGAAAGTAGGGACTTTTAGAAAAAGGTTGAGATAGGAGAGATCTAGAATGGGTCTCCAGGGTCCGTCCTTCCTGGGGACCAGGAAGAGCCTTGAGTAGAATCCTCTTTCTTTTGCAGGGGACTGTCTCTATGGTGCCCTGGTCTAACAAGATCTGGACTACTGTTTGCAAGAGGTGCAGTTGCTGAGCAGGTAGTCGAGGTATGCCTCGCCCTATGGGAGGAGGGGAGATCCAGGACATAAAGTAACTGTTTTGAAGTATGGACAGGACCCACTTGTCTGAGGTGAGATGGGTCCAAACAGGGAGACAGTGAGAGATGAGCAGACAGTGGTACAGAAGGAAGGGGAGGAGGAGGCAAGGGTGGCAGGTAGTCATATGCTACCTGCCCTGTCCTGAAAGGGAGTCCTCTGGCTAGAGGGAGGGGATGCTCTAGCTGGAAGGGGTTGTTTCCTTGTGGGCTTATGAGGTCTTGAAGGAGGAGCACGGTGGGAGTGCTTCCTAATAAACTGGGTTTTGGCTGGATAGTTTCTGTGAAACTTAGGGATAGGTGAAAACAGTAAATGTTTCAGGTCCTGCATTTCTTTTCCTTTTATGTTGCAGGGATTTGAAAAGCCAAGAGTATCGGCATAAGGCACATGCTGATGCTGCTGACCTGGCAGAGGATTCAGCAGCATCGTAACTACACTCAATAGTGTGTCTGATGACCTGGGAGGAGAGAGGACAGTGATGCTTTGGCAGAGGAGTCTGGAATATCTGCCAGGTGTTTGGTGGCAGATTCTAAGAGGGACAAGGTATACTTGGCCATGTTGGTCTGGTAGTCTGTAGCAATGAAGTCTGAGGCAGCTGAAGTATATATCTTTTTGCCCAACCTTTCCATCGTCTTGCTCTCTGTCCGCTGGGAGAATGGTGGTAGTGGGTAGGAGTTTGAAAGCTTTGTCCATAGAGACTGATATAGTGGTAGGATCAGCAGGTGGCACTTAAGCAGATGCTTAGCAGTGTCAGGCACCTTATAAAGCCTGTCTGGTCTGTGTGGGGCAGGAGGTTGGGAGTCAGGGTTCAGAGATGCAGAAGAAAAGGCATCAAGATTTCAGGCAGGATAGGAGGGACAGCAGATGGGCTGGGGTTTCCATTTGAATGAGGTCGTAGTACCTCTTTTGTACCTCAGTCATTTCTGAGGATTCCCATTTAAAGTGATCCTTCACCATGCTGATTGTCTCATTAAAGGTCAGATATTCAGTTGGGTAGTCAGGGCCCACTGACTCTTTCTCTGGGGATCCGTATCCTAAGGGGGAGGATAGTTGTGAGTTGTAAGAAAGTGATTCCTCAGAGGAATCTTGAAAGGACTTCCTCTTCTCTAGTAACTGTGTCAGTGGGCTGAGGCATAGGGCTCAGGGGAGGATGAGAGGTGGAACCAGTAACAGCAGTGGTAGGCCTCAGTGTCATAAAGGCACTGAAAAGGCATTGACTGAAAGTCTGACAATCAGGCAGTAGAGGGAGAAATAGGTTTCCTCTTTTCTCCTCTTTTAAGAGGGCCTGTGGACGTCTGTCTAGAAACCGGAGATTGCAAGGGCTCGGAGGGCTCAGATGGTTCCTCAGAAAATGCAGGTTCCCTCCCAGCATCGGAGACCAGTGCCAGAATAGCCTCAATGGACGTGCTCTTGCCTAAGGATAGTGTGGCAACCTCCAGAGTGGCGGATCCAGGTCCAGATCCAGAAACCAGGCGTATGCTGGCCACAGGTTTAGGACCGGCCGGAAGAGGCTCAGCAGTAGATGAATGCCATAAGGTCCTGGCCTACTTTTTTGGCAGTTCTGCGGAGACGTCTGAGGAACCATCCATCTGTAACATAAGCTGCTTCAGACTTTGGTTTTCAAGATAAAGATTAAGTGCATGCAAGAGACTATGTAATGTTTTAGGTATGAATGCCTGGCAAATTAGTCAGGCCTTATGGTCGTACAACCATCCTAAACAGAAAAAGCACTTATAGTGGGCATCCTTATGAGGGATTTGGCAGTTGCATTGACACTTACCCTTTCTGGATGACATGAACAAGCAATATTAAATATTTAGAAGGACTGAAAAGGTCCCCAATGGGGTACTTATCTGATAAAACGAATCCAACATCAGAGACACCTGGCGTACGATTGGTGGCTGAAAAGTTCTGAGGGCTGGTACATGCAGTCACCTTTATGGCTCACGAAATCTTGCCCATATCAGATGTCTCGCACACCGCAGGGGGACTGAAAGCTTTTGGATACTGGGTGTATGGGAGACTGGAAGGTAAACCCATACGCAGAATGCTACAACATGGGAATAGAAGGAGATCAGAGCCAGGTCTTGGTTAGGAAGTCTTTCAGAATGGTTTTAAAGGACTGGACAGATAGTACTGACCTGATGGATATAGGTATGGAGTTTCAGGTCTTACTAACATGATTTGAGTATAGACCATGCTCAGCAGATTTGACAGGTTTGTAGACAGAGAGAAGCTTTTGGTTGTTAGATCACAAAGACCGAATAGGAACATAGAACATAGTTGTGTAGAATGGTATTTAGTGCCACACAAGCAGTTGCCAGCTGGAAAATTTTACAAGTGGTAAGAAGCTGTGTATTTGTTAGTTGATGGGGGTAGTTCTAACCAATTTAAGCTTTTTAATGCTATATAGTGGTGGGTACCAAAAGGGATATTTGCTACAAATTCAGCCTCTTTATTACAGTACTATTCATGTTCTGCTTTTTGTGATGCCTGGAGGTTAGTAAGGATAGGGGCCCCACAAAACAGTGAGGACAGAAGACAATTAGTGCAAGTGTACTTTACTTGTGTTGGTAAGAAAGTTTTTGGCTCTGTAAAGCATCCTTGGTTGTTGGTGAATTTTTTTATGAAATTTTGTATACAGGTCAAATTTAAGATCATCATCCACTATCATCCCCAATAATTTGTAATGAGAAGTGACTTCAATGGTTGTATTATTAAGAGAGAGTATTTTAATTAGTTTATCTTTAGACAGGGATTTTGGGATGTGCCAGGTTGTCTGATGTGCATATGACTGTGGAGTCATCTGTGTACTGTATTATGAGGCTTATTGTGTGGATATGCAGAGGGTGTTGGTGAGAATGTTAAAGAAGAGGTGACCAAACATACAGCCTTCTGGTGCACCACTGGTAACTGGGAAGTACGGAGCAGCTTTCTAGTACACTGGTGGTGACTGGGTTGTATGGAGACAGGGTGTGGTGCCATTTACTGCCGGATACCTACTGGACAAGTAGCTTTTGAACCACAGAGGGGTTGACCAAGGCAAACCTAATGAGGACACCTGAAGTACAAGTTTGCTGTCACAAACTGTGTCAAAGGCTTTAGACAAGTCTAAAATAAGGAGACTACTTTGCCATTATATCTAGTTTTACAGACAATTATCTATAAAGGTTAGAAGTGCAGTATTAGTACTATGGGATAGACAAAAGCTGTGTTGTGTGGAGATAGGAGTTCTTCCTACCAGACAGTTTAGCAGTTGTTTTTGAATATAATTTTCAAGTATTTTGGAGAGGCGGATAAGATTGCTACTGTCTAAAGTTAGTGGTCTGTTGAATTTCCTCCTTTGTGTAAAGGATAATTTGCGATTTTTTCCAGAGAAAGGCAGAACACAGGATTTGTGGACTGATTTATTCTGAGACAGGACAGGCAATGCTGTTGGTTGCTAGGGTTCCTATTAGATGACCGAATGCATATTGGTCAAACTTAAAACCACGAAAAGGCAAAATAGCGAAGTGGCTTTCCCAGGGAAAGAATTCACATGGCCGCTTCAGTTACTTTGCCGTTTTCGGCACTGTAGTGCAATCTCAGAGTTGGTATATTTAAGTGGGGGGGTGTTGGGGGCTAAGCCCCCCACTTTATGTATTCTTTCAATTTTTTTTCTTTTTTCTTTTTTTGGAACAGTGATTTTTTCCCTTGGAAAAAAAAATTGCTGTTCTGAGCTTTCAAGATTGTAAGCTGTCGCTTACATGGCGTCAATTATTCATTGTTCGCTTTTTTTAAGCGTTAGATGATATGTAAGGTATGTGCTTGGAAGGTCATCAGCTGAAGTGAAGTGGAGGACTTTCTGGATAATCCAGTTAATAGATGATACGGTAATAATGAATATTTCTGGGTTAAACTTGGACAGGATGCTTGTTTTATAAATATGCTGTTTAAGTGGTTGTGTCGGATGTCTTGTTGTACAGCTTGGGAGATGGTCACTGACAGACTCTGACATTGTACCTGTGAAGTGATGGATTTACCGGGGGGGGGGGGTGGCGGGGGCATATAAGTTCTCCCATTAGCGCCTGCCTCTCAAGTGTACCTCTTTTGACAGTACATTTTTTGTTGTTGTTTTGTTTTGTATGTTTCCCCTTTAAGTAAACTCTTAACTGATTTATTCAGCTTGGCAATGTCTGATTCCTAAAATACAACTGGACTGTTACGACTGGTTCCTCATCAGCTGATCTTAACAGTCCAGCTGCATTCAGGAGCCACTCTTCCAAGTCTGGGTTGGCAATTGCAGACTGTCTGGTAAAATCTGTGGTAGTGTATTGCACTTTAATTCAAACTGCTTTTATGGCTGCTGTTGGAAGGTCTATGGAAGAGAAGAGGAGACGTGAATTGAAGTAAGAAGTTTCATTTAAAGGGACAGTCCTAGAGCTTTTTAATTTTCGTCAGAATTCTTACTATCTAGGGATAGTCGCATTCTTCTCTTTAATGGTATTGCTTACAAAAGCACCAAAACCATAGGGCGGAAAAGTCATGAACTGTGCCTCCAGGTCCTTGCTCAAATTTTTATAAATAAAGTTGTGCCAGAGAGAAGTGAAAACGGACATCAGAAAAACAAAGTGAGTGTGTGTGTGTGTGTGTGTGTGTGTGTGTGTGTGTGCGTCCAGTTGTCTGCGAGTGTCCACGAGTGCATGTATGCCAGTGTTTGCAAGTGCGTGTATGTGACTGTACACAAGTGATGTGTATACGCTGGTGTGTGCCAGTGCATGTGTATATGCAAGTGTGTATGACTGCATGTATGCGAGTGTGCATGTGTATATGTGAGTGCGTGTCTGCAAGTGTACGAATGTGTGTTAGTGCGTGTATGTGAGTGTGTGATTATGTGTATATGACTGTGCGCAAGTGTATGTGTCTATGTGAGTGTGAACGAGTGCCTGTATGTATGTGTGAGAATAATTGTGGGCGTGCATGAGTGTGTAGAGGGTTCAGTACCATACAGTGCTATTGTGAGGATCCAGTTAAGCACGAAGTTTCTCCAGAGAACACTATTTTTTGTAAACTTTAAAGCATGCATACTTCTTACCTGCACAGATTTTTGTAGAATTTTGCCTCATATATTTTGGTCTGTTCTCCTCAAAAAAACTGGTTTTCTGGCAAATCACTGAGGACTGAAATCCCTAAATAATGACATGCATTTGAGTTTCAGACTTAATTTCCTTCGGAAAATGCATGCTAACAGAAATCCTGCTATTCTAGCAACTTTTTCAGTTTATAGAAGCAACATTTAAAATCTGCCCCTACTATTGACCCTTTGTCCCACCATTATTTTAGGCTTTAACCAGATTTCTTACACTAAGAGGGTGAGAGGTATTCACAACCATTCAGGGAAAATAATTATTCATTTTATTGCAATATTCCTTTTTTTAGTTAAAAGAAAAGCTGGCAATGTAAAATTCAGCAAATATTATTCAACAAATACATTTATTTATTTATTTTGTTTGTCTTTGTTTACTGGGAAAGTCCGAATGGTAATACCCATTTTGAGTGCAGACCAGGGGAAGAAAAGCTCCATTTGCTTACGTTGCATTATACTAGGTTCGAGTTAAACATAGCAATTACATTTCTATTTACATTTATGGACAAACAGTAGTTACATTTACACATTCTAAGATTTTTACAGAAGTGGACATTACTAAAGTGAAAGCCCATATGCAACTCAGTGGATTGGACAGGCAGCAGTTATGTATAAAAATTGTTTTGTGATTTCAGTAAGAGGTTGAGAGTATGTATTTGGAGAGTACTGTACAGTGAGCACAACGTCTTAACCTGGTCATGAGCATTTGCAGAACCAGGACTGGTTAAGATGTTGTTTACTCAGTGGTTTAAAACTACTGAGTTTGTCGGGGAGTTAACTGCTTGAAACTATTACAATGGTGGGTCCTATGAGGGACATTGGTGGCAAATTTAGCTATTTTATTGTAACAGAAGGCATTTCTATGCAAATTCTTCCTATCAGGAAATCACCTCTATTTTAATGTGAAGCAGCAACTTCAAGTGATTATAATATACTAGTGCATGAGAGGTGCGGTGGTTGGAGTGTTTAGTGCTGCTCAAGCAACCCATTTTTATCTGCATAACTGTCATTTGTTATATCTCAAAGATCATCACTCATAATTCTTAGCTAGTAGAAGTTATTCACATGGTTTGCATTCCTTTATATAAATGTATATTTACATGTGTCTTAATTCAGGCAGCGGTGTCTGCCACCACAGCAAGGTGGTAATTTGCCTCAGATGCAGGTGAGAGACTCTGCTGTGGCCAAGCTGGTTCCTCAGACCACTATCCTTTTCCCCTAGATCCCTCTGTGTGGCAAATACAGCCACTATGGACTGGGGGTTACAGATGTCATCTGCAGCTATTGGGCTCCACTTAGTTAGCAAGGGAGAACCACTTTTGTTGGTGTTGCAAGAAGGGGCAGGGAAAGTGCTCCTGCTTAACCAAAATGTTGTGCCCATCCCTGAGGAAGCTACTGCTGTCATTAAAAATGTGTTTGTCTTGATTTTCATGTCAAAAAGAAACAGAAAACTAAACTTATAGTGTCTCCTGCTCCTGTTTCACTGGACAGGAGTAGTTTATTAAGTGCGGCTAACGGTCTTGTACAGGCTCTTGACCTTTCTTATCAGGTGGTTTCTGGTAAAAGAAAAAGTTGATTCCTCTTTTCCTGAAGATATTCAAGAAATTAAATCTAGAGAAGAATGGGATGGAACAGATACAGTTTTGCCCTCTCAAAATTCTGATTAAGACTCAGTGGAGAGCATGTCACCTGAATCTCCCTATCAGTGATTCTCTTTCTCCGAGATTATTTCCAGAATGGGCAAGTGTATTCAGTGGGAGAACACTCTAGAAAATACTATTAGCTGTTACAGAAGGAATTTTCAGAAACTTTACCCATTTCCCCAGTTCTGTCTGCACTGGAGGAAGTGTGCATCACTGCCTGCAATCTTCCTGATACTCAGCCTACTGTCCATAAAAAGGCAAATAGAATGTATAAAGTTCCTCAGTCTTTTAAGTTTTATACACTGTTCCCAAACATGACCCAGCAGCTATAGAGTTAGTTAATCCAGCTGCTGCCAAACATTTTAAATCTAACCCTTCCCCATTTGGTAAGGATAGTAAAACATGTTTTAAGTTTGGAGAAAAATGTTCACTTCTGCAACTTTACTTTTTATAATTTGAGTTGTCAGGCTCATATGTTAAAGTTTATTGTAAGTAACTGTGAAATATGATGGATGTTTTATCAGCATTTCCTCTCTATGAGGAAAAATCTGCTTTGTGTGGGTTGGATTCTTTTATTTTTCAGGTCATTAGTCATATAAAGTGTGTTTATGATTATAGATTCTACATCCAGTGAGGCTGCCATTGGTACTGTGTTGAAGAGGTTTGTCTGGATTCATTCTCAGAACCTCCTAGAGCATGTAAAAATAAGCTTTTAAATTCACCTTTGGATAGAGATTTTGGTCTCACTGCTGCAAAGGTTATCAAAATCTGATAAGAGGATTAAGTTAATATACATGGAATCTTTCAGACTTTTTTATCCCTCCTTCTCTAAATTTTCCAAATGCTACTTTGCTCCCTTGTCCAACTTCAGCAAGAAACAAAAGAAAATAAACATTGTCAGCAATATGCTGGTAAGCAGACATTAAAAAACAATGTGGGAAGGTTCCCTAAAAGAAAGCAGGAACCCTCCAGAACAACGGACAGTTAGAATAAATATGTAAGGGGCCTTGTCCTACCTCCCACCCTGGCAGTCTCGTATCCATTCCAGAAAGTCAGATTCTTCATTTCTGTCTCTTTGGCAACATGTTGTTTCAGACAAATGGGTTATGAGACTTACTCAGTGGGAAGAGATCCCTCCTTTACATGGAATTATTCCACATCCCTGTACCAAACCCCTCTGTTACCTCCTGCCCTACAACACATGCTTTATTGGGAGGGGGTAGCATAAATTGTTCCTTTTTCCCACTGGGGAAGAAGTTTCATTCCAGAATGTTTCTGATGTCAAAAAAAGAAAATGCCTGTAGATGAGTTATGGACCTTTTTTTTAAACGAGTTTGTGATAGGCACTATCACAACACAATTCTTACCCCTTCCTCCCCATTTGAGATTTTTTAGTAACCTTAGACTTAAAAGATGCTTACTGTCACACTCCTATCCATTAAGGCTTCAGATGTTTCTTAAGGTTTTATGTATCTGGATCTCTTTATCCATTCTCTGCCTTACCATCTGGGCTATCTGCTACCCCAAGAGTGTTCACAAAGTGTCTAGTTCCATTTATAGCACACTGCAGGTTACGTGGTATCCACATTTTTTTAATATTTAGATGCCTTGCTTATCTATGCAGACTCTTTTTCAAAGTGTCAAGAATCTCTCTCTTTGGTGAGAGATCTCATATGCAGTCTGGGATTCCAAGAGAACCTCGGTACAAAGAGCTTTTCCTCCACAGGAAAAAAATATATCTACATTTAGATCTACTCTAGTTTTTTTCCCTGATCCCTCTGGTGTTATCTATACAGCCATTACGGACTGGGGGGCTAGCAATCTCTTCTGTGAATGTTGGGGTCCCCTTAATGGGCAAAGGAGGGAATACAGCAACACAAAATCCAAGAGACAAGATGAAGCCAAAGTTCATTCCTAAGAAACAGCAAGTAAAAACAAACTCAACAACATATGAATAAAACAATTTAATGTATAAGCAACAGCAAAGCTTTCGGGAGAACAAACCTTCCTCAGGGAGGGAATACCTCAGGATTCTGAGTCTCATGGCATTTATGATTCTCATACCTCTGAAATGACTCCACATAAGAAAGATACAATGGTATCTAAAGTCTCTTTGGTTGCAGCACCAATACCCATTATATTTTCAGATTCCAGTTCTAGGTGGTGTGAGAAGAGAAATCACTTGGTGGAGACATCAATTACCCCGAATCCCAGGTCTCTCCTTCTCCCCTCCTGCTCCAAAACAGTCAGTCACCACACTTATCTTGCACTTTGATAGGGGATAAAAGTGCAAAGTACCTGGGACAACAAACACAGACACACACAGATAAATGTAAAGGAGAAGTTTGCCCTTCTGAAGGCACTCAACTGTCTAAATCACCTTTGGTCCCCAGAACCACTTCAAGTTTTTACGGACAATACCACAGTGATGTGGTACACAAAAACGTAAGGGAGAATCAGGTCTTACCCCCTTTGCAGCCTAGACATGTTATCATGGGGTATAGCTTTACAGCAGAATCTCACTCTATATCCTACTTTCTGTCATAGCAATTTATGTGGCAGACAAGCTGGGCAGGACAATCAGGGCTCTTCCAAGACCTGATCTGTCTGTGGGGAGTTCCTCAAGTAGGCCTTTTTGCCTTCCCAGTGAACTATCTGCTGCTCCAAGACTTCATACAAGAAGGCCTGGAAGACAGATGTCTTTTCCTTTCTTTGGACAGGAATATTCCTGTATGCTTTTCTACCCTTTCTGGTATTTAAGGTAATTCTAAAGATTCAGAAGGAATCCGCCAAGATCGTTGTGGTGATTCCCTTCTGGCCCAGGCAACAGTGTTTATCCCTTCTTTTGGAATTGGACTGGGGCAATTATTACAAGTTTCTTCACAGACTGGATCTAGTCACCCAAGAAAAGAGATGAAGGAGGTAACTGGGAGCACAACTTTCGGATTGTAATGAGTTGGCAGACTTTAAAAATTAATAACCAAAAAAACCAAAACACAATAAGGGCTTATGCCCAAGGACAGATCCAAAGAATAATATCCAAAAGATAATTCCTACCAATGTCTACTCAGGGCTAAGCCTCCCTCTCTCAGTTGGCATGAAAGTTCTGAAGGTCTTGGAGCCCAAACCTGTCTTTTAAGATAGCTCAGCTCAAGCTAATGGTTTGGGTGAGTGAAAGGTGCTCTAAAGCTTTGCAGGATATAAAAAGTACAGTTTTGTACCTACCATAAATGTAGATGTCCGAACTGGATAGCATCTGCAGTCATAACAAATGGGTTGTCCTGTCGTCAGGCAGCCCTTCGGTCGGCCAGATTCCAAAGTCTGGGTCCGGCTTCGGCTGATGTCGCACTTCACCCGACGTCATCTCTGCTGGTCTTCGGGTATAAAGGCATCAGCCGACACCATTTTCCTCAGTGTTTCTTGCCCCAGATGCCAATTGCCCTCTTGGAAAGCTAAATTTTGGATAAATGCCAATGTTTCCAAAATAGTAGAAGGCAAACACAAAAAATAAACATGTATGTACATATATACAAACAAATACACCATAAGAGACTCCCCCCCCCCAGCTAGCTATTAGGGGGGTAAGTACCCTAGGAATACCGCAGAGGGGAAGGAGGGAGGGTAATCCTGACTGCAGATGCTATCCAGTTCGGACATCTACATTTATGGTAGGTACAAAACTGTACTATGTCCTTCATGGATGCATCTGCAGTCATAACAAATGGGTAGAATACCATAGCCAAACTAGGGGAGGAGGAATAATAATTATGGTGTAGTCAGGATCCCTTGCAGTACAGCAGTGGCAAACCCTGCTCGGGATCTAGAATATAGAGGTAAATTATAATGCTTGGCAAATGTATGCACGGAGGTCCAAGTAGCCGCCTCAATAATGTCCTTGGTTGCCACTCCTCTTAAGAAAGCTGTGGTAGTGGCTGTAGCCCTTGTAGAATGAGGTCTTATGTTCTGTGGAATTGGTTTTCCATGGTAGGAGTAACAGAATCTTATGCAATTTCCTATCCATTTGGAGATTGTCTGTTTGGAAATTGCTTTTCCTTCCCTTCCTGTTGCATAGGCTACAAAGAGCTGGTCAGTTTTTCTGTTACCTTTGGTTCTGTCCAGGTAGTAGCGTAACTGTCTATGTACATCCAAGGTATGCATTATTCTTTCACCTCTGTTTTGTGGATTGGGAAAGAAGGTAGGTAGGTGGATTGCCTGGTTTAAAGACACTCTGGATACCACCTTAGGCATAAATGTAGGATTAGTTCTCATGGATACCCTATCTTGATGGAAGATTAGGAAGGGTTGCACTGCCATTAAGGCCTGTAGTTCTGAAACCCTCCTTGCTGAAGTAATAGCCAGTAGGAAAGCAGTTTTCCATGACAGGTGTTATAGATCTGCTGTTGCTGCTGGTTCAAACGGAGGGAGTGTCAACTTTTCTAGTACAAAATTCAAGTCCCATGCTGGTAATGGTGGTTTCCTAGGAGGTTTTACATTCTTGATCCCTCTGAGGAACTGCCTGAGTAGAGGATGTGAAAAGACAGGAGGATCAAAGCAGTATTCTGCTGAAATAGCTGATGCATGTATCTTGATGGAGGAATAGGACAGGCCTGTATGTAGAAGCTCTGCCAAGTACTCCAGAATGTTAGCAATATCTATGTTCGACACATCTTTTCCTCTTTCAGTACTCCAAATGACGAACCTTTTCCATTTTCCTGCATAGTTCCTTCTTGTTGAAGGTCTGCGGGCTTCAAGGATAATGTCTTTAACCCTTTGTGAAAGGTCTGGGTTAGTTACTGCTATGTGATGTTCCAGGCAGTCAGTTGCAAGGTTTTAGGTTTGGATGTATGATGTTGTAGTTGTTCTGAGTTAACATCAGAGGCATCAGGGGTATTGACCACATTTTCTCCCGAGACATGCTCCTCAGCAATGGGTACCAGTGTTGTCTTGGCCAGTTCGGAGCTATCAGAATTATCCTTGGACGTTCCTCTTTGATTTTCAGTAGTACCTTGTGCATCAAGGGAAGAGGTGGAAATGCATATGCTGTCAGGCCTTTCCAGCTGAAGGATAGAGAGTCCACCTTCCATGCAAGTGGGTGGAATGTCCTTGTGCAGAATTTTTTGAGCTGGTGATTTTGTGGGGAAGCGAATAGATCTATTTGTGGCATTCCCCATTTCTTTGCGATGGCCTTGAAGATGTCCGGGTGTAGCATCCATTCGTGAGCATCCGACCAATTCTGCGCCCAAGAAAGTTCTTGTCTGGGATGGTAACAGCCTTGACTTTTGTAAATTGACTGTGTATCCCAGGGCTTGTAGCAAGTAAATGACCCTTTGTAAATCTGTTGTCAGCTTGCTTTTGTTGTCCGCTTGTAACAGGCAGTCGTCCAGGTATGGATAAATTTGGATTCCCTGTACTCTGCAGTGAGCGATTACTGATGCCAGGCATTTTGTGAATACTCTGGGCGCAGTAGATAAGCCAAAGGGCAATGCTGAGAATTGATAATGCTCTGATCCTGCAAGAAATCTGAGGTATCTTCTGCAATTTGGTCGAATGGGGACGTGCAGGTATGCCTCCTTGAGATCTAGAGTTACCAGCCAACACTCCTTGCCCAGCATGGGAAGAAGTTGCTGTAGGGTCAGCATTTTGAATTTTGGGACAATGATGTATGTGTTTAAGATGGACAGGTCGAGAATAGGTCTCCAGTTTTTCTCTTTTCTTGGTACTAGGAAGAGTTTGGAGTAGAATCCTTTGCCCTGTTCTGTTATTGGTACCCTTTCCACAGCTCTCATCTTTATTAATTCCGCTATCTGGTGCAGGGCTTCTATTTTTGATTTGGGGCAGGTTTGGCATTCCTCTTTTTACTGGTAAAGTGTGGAAGTGGAACCGGTAGCCTTGGTCTATGGTTTGCAAAATCCACTTGTCTTTTGTAATATAGTGCCAATTTTTCGAGAATAAGGCTAACTTTCCGCCTAATGGTGCTGCTATTTGCTCCCTGGTAGGCGGAGTCACAGCCAAGTCACTGTGATTGTCCTGTTGCAGTGGCAGTGGTTGTGTCTGTGCCTCGGTTATTGCCTTGCCACTGTCGTCCTCTGTAGGCACCTCCTCTGGATTGATTTCTGCCCCTAGAGCGTCTGTTCCTGCCCCTTTGTGATCTTGTGGAGTCAGGAAAGGACCAATTTTTGGCAGGCCAGTTCCTGCTAAACCTTGGGGGCTGAACCTGTAGGAAATCTTTAACTGTTTGTACAGATTTTGCCTTCTCTTCCATTTTCTTCATTACCTGCTGGGCAGGTTCCCAAATAGACTGGCCTTATCCATAGGAGCATCCAATAGCTTAGCTTTAACATGATCCGGCAAGACCTGTTCTTTCAACCATGCATGCCTTCTTATCACTGTGCCATTCATGGCTGATCTAAATGAAGCCTCCAGTGCATCATAGCCACATTTTAAAGAATGGTTACTAACCTGTTGGATGTTATTCACCATTTCTAATACATATTTCTTATCTAAAGATTCATCAGAGGACAGCTTTTAATTAACTGATCAAGCATAAACTCTTGGTATTGGATCATGTGAAACTGACAGTTTAAAGCTCTAGCTGAGAGAGTAGCAGAGGTGTAGACTTTTTTCCCCCATCTCTCTAAGGACCTGGATTCCCTTTCAGAGGGAATAGGGTTTTTTGCTGTGGTCGAGGCTACTGCCTTAGGCCCCTGGGATATAGTTTCGGGGTCTGCAAGTGGGGCCTTGTATAGGTGGTGATGAGTGTCTGGCACCCTGTAAAATCTATCTGGTTTGGCAGGAGCTGGAGGTAAAGAATCAGGTGCAGTGCAGACATCATTAAATGCATCGTCCACAACAGATAGGACCGGAGGTATAGCTAAGGGCCTATGTTGTGGTAAGTGCAGAAAAGTCCTAAGCCTTTTTCTTGAATCTGAGAAATCTTGTCCCTGCCATTGGAATTGTTCTCTCATGGCATGTAAGGTTTCCCCAAAGGAGAATTCCTCTGGTGGAGAGGCAGCTGGAATGGATTCTTCAGCATCTGAATCTTCATAATTGGAAAAAGGAGCCTCTGGCTGGTCTGTAATGTCTGAGTCATCCGCAGAATAATCAGAGGACACAGGCTCGGGCGGCTCTGCTCTAGGTCTCTTTTCTGGGGGCTGAGAGGCCCTGTCTGGGTGAGATTGGGATCCCTAATTAAGGATATTAAATCTTCTGCCAGAGTAAGCATTTGTGAACTAGAAGTGGGCCTGAGTGAGGGTGGTTTAACAGGCACTGATTTAGCTGATTTGGCTGCTTTAGCCCTGGCAAAGGCCTTAATAGACATGGCTGCAGGAGGCCTAGCAGCACCACGTGCTGGGGTAGAGATATCCAAAGGGATGGTGTCTGATAGATCAGTAGGAACCACAGTTGTAGGCAAAATTTCTGAGGCTGATTCAGGTAAGGTAGCAGGAGCCTCAGTAGTAGTCATGGATTCAGCTGAAGATTGACCAGTTTTCTCGGTTTCTGCCGAAACCGAGACACTCGCGGCTTGCTTAACCGTGGTTTCGGCCGAAACCGCGGACCGCGAGTGTCGGTCTTTTTCTTTGCGTTTTTTAACAATTTGGGTAGTCGGAGGATCCGACGACATAATGTACGCAAAATCTGAGCCGAAAAACTGTTCAGCAAACTCCGATCGACGCCTAAGCGTTCGTCGGTTGAAGGAAGCACAGGCCGAACAGGCTGCTACGTTGTGGTCTGGGCCTAAGCAAGGCAAACAGTAAGAGTGGAAATCTTTATGAGGTATTTGTTTCCCACAAGTTAAACAGTTATTGACTTTTTCTGACATCGGCTGAGGCAAGAAAGAGTCCCCAACGGGGTACTTAGCTTTTTAGAAGTCTTCGAAGTAGTATTCGGTAATAGTAATCTCTGGATCTGACCGACCTGCACTTGCGAACAGCTTCTGCTTCGGGCGCCACGCGGCAAGAAAGACTGAGGAAAATGGCGTCGGCTGATGCCTTTATACCCGAAGACCAGCAGAGATGACGTCGGGTGAAGTGCGACATCAGCCGGACCCAGACTTTGGAATCCGGCCGACCGAAGGGCTGCCTGACGACAGGACAACCCATTTGTTATGACTGCAGATGCATCCATGAAGGACATCATACAGTTTAGGCTACTGCAGCAGGGATAATTTGAACATCTACTATTAAAGTTACTTACACAACTGTACTTTTGTAAAACCCAATTACATGCAAATTTGCATCTTATTTCAATATTATTCTCTACAGTTGAAGTACTAGTTGGACTGAAAACTCATAATGCAGCTTTAAGTAGCAAAGTCTGTGGCTGTGCCTATGCATGGGCATTCTTTTTATCAAACTCAGAAACCAGCATTTATTGTCCCCAAACACTCTAGGACATACCAGAGGAAAAGGAAGCATGGACTCTCGTTTTAGTCGACTTCTGACTATAGTGCTGACAGCTCAGTGAATAATTTTTATTCTGAATTTGGAAACGGCCAACCTATCTTCACTACATTCACTTTCACAACATTTATTTATTTCAGTTTGTTGACTGGGGAAGTCTACTGGGCCTAAAAGAGCCCATTTTCAGTGGAGGCATGGGGAGAAAAGCTCCACTGGCAATGGCAGTTATACAAAACAAAGTAGTCATATACTCCATGCTGAGTATACAATATGAAATACATTTACAGAATATAAATTAATTTAAAGACAGCTCCTAATGACAGTGATAAACATACAAAACAAAGAAGTGTACACTAGGCTGTCTGTGGTTTCTGAAACCACAGAGTCCATGTCATATAGCAGTTGCAATTGTTGTTCACCACTATGTAGTTTAAGTGTTGCAATGCCCAAATAATACACAGATGCCAGAATTTAATGTTGCCTGTTAAATCTTCTATCTTCCTTTCATTTACTTATGCACTGTTTTAGTACACAGGCAGTCTTTTTGAATGGTATACTCAAAGGCCATGCATTCGAGTGAAAGTACATGTCCCATTCACACCTGGAATGGGATGATGACAGACAGTAGCTTCATTTGTAATTTTATGTGTAATTATTCTTACTGCAACAAGAGTTGGCCGTATATGCAACTATTCCACACATATCATAGGTGTACATCTTTTATCACAGTTAACAGTACAGTAGAGTCGACTATCAGAACAGTCAATTATCGGAACAGACTTTCCATAGCTTTCGGGTAGGAAAAATCATAAAGTCTGAATAAGTAAACATTATACATATTCACTTGAGCATGTTTTTTGAGCTTGTAGCCAGCTCATGTGTGAAAAATATTCATTATTGTCCACTGGAATTGCTGAATGGCTGAAAAGTGTATTCCTGCATGCCGAAAAAAACATGATTTTAGACATTTTTTAAACGGTTCATTTATATGTTTGATTATCCGAACCTGTTTTAATTTTGTTCCACAGGGTCCTCACTCCAAACACACACACACCTAAATGCAGCAATCCTTTAAATAATATTTTAATAATATGCAGGCTTTAAAGCATAGTATGTTGGTTCAATAATTCTTTTTATACAAGCTGTCATGTACAGAAAATGATCACTTAAGTGGTATTCCACATAGTGCTAGAGTTATTTCAGGATCGCTGCACTGGCATTACACAAATTTTACTCTGCACATGCTTACACTGTGATCTCAGGGCATGTTAAAGTCACAAAATGCCACGTAATGCGATTCTGTAGATATCTGTCTGTGTGTGTATGTAGGAGTGATCCATCATTATATGCAACAGCTGCTCACAAGAACTGAAAGGGAAAGTTGAAAGGAGGAAGGCTTCGTCAAATTCCTGTTTCACAGTTAAAAAAAAAAAAAAACAATAAAAATAATTTATTTTCCAATAATGTGCTTTGTGCAAAGCAGGTAATCAGTGCGAGGGGGTAAGTAGACTAAACATTCTTCTTCTTCTTTAGGCTTTTCCCGGTTAGGGGGCGCCACAGTGGATCACCTGTCTGCTCATGTTACAGTCTTAAATTTCTTCTCTGACCCAAGCGTGAAAGAATGCCACATTTCAGTTTCAGTTTTGCAACTGTGGTAAAGGTCCTTAGAGTAGACTGCAGTTCCACCTTTTTTTTTTTTTTTTTTTTTTTTTTAACTGCAGCAGAAGTCCTTTGTTATGTAATTGTGGTTACAAAACAAAGAGATTTTACTGGAAGTATGCAAAAAGAAGGCAAAAAAGATGATGATTTACCACATTACTGCAACTGCAAATCTAAGAAAAGAACCATGACATTCTTTCAAGCAGGAGGTAAACGGGGACAGCATGACCTTTAGTTTTAGTGTAAATAAATTATAGGCACTGTACTTGGGAAGTAGAAACAAAGGAGATAATATTTTAGTAAAGCAAATACATCATCAAAAGAAAGGAATATTGGCTTAATAACACGACATGCTCTAACAGCCCTCAGCTAGTGCTAAAGGGCAGTAAGAAAAAAAAAAGAAAAGACCCTATGGTGCAGGGGAGGAATATGACCTGCAGGTAGAGGAAAATTATGCCTTCGATGTATACCATTAGTGAGGTCTTTTAGAATAAGATGGAGAGAATCCCGGAAGTCCGGAGAAAGTGAATTAAAATGTTAACAGTTACAATAGAAAACGCATGAGGATGAAGAGAATAAAGGGACTAAGTATGCATATCATGAAAGAAAGGAGAGACAGGGGAGGAAATAATCCAACTCTTACATTGCTCAGGGGTATTTTACAGAGTCCAGGAGGGAAGCAGTTTTCCTAAGAGAGGTACATAATATATATATATATATATATATATATATATATATATATATATATATATATATATATATATATAGATAGAGAGAGAGAGAGTATAGTAGCATACTAAAAAGTAAGATAATTTTCTTGATGGCACTGGACCATGTAATATAGTTTCAAAGTTTGTTTAATGACATCATGGATACGCTCACATTTAGTAAAGCCCAGCTAGTGAGAATCAGAAATCATAACTTCACCATCAGAAAGGGTTAATGTTTCTGAAAATATATTGTGTAATGTAATCAGTAAATAATGACTTACAGGAGTTTCAGTCCTTCAGAAAATGCTTGCAAATGCAAAACCTGTTCATCTAGCCATAAGAGCAAAATTTAAAATCTGTCCCTGATTTGGGGTCTTTGTCCCTAATTCTTATGATCATAAGGCAGAGGAGTTAGCAGTGGTTTGCACTGTACAGTTCTGACAGAGCCAAATACATTTCTAGGTCATTATTTATACATTTATTAATTACATGACCACACATCTGAGGTGTATACTGTCATACAAGGGGTGTTCTGTGTGTGCAGGTACGTGTGTATATGTGTGTGCACAGTATTGGTGTGATATAAACCACCAGTTTTATTATAATATTTGTGAGAACATTCACAACTCTTCTTGACAGCAGTAAGAAAAAAAAAAACAAAAAAAAAAACAAACAAAAAAAAAAACAATGACCTTCAAAATAAGACAGAAAATAAGTCAAAGCGTCTAGACACTCAGACCTTCTGGGAATCTGGATACCATCCATCCAGAACTCCTTTTTTCCCATTTTTGCACATGGGGTCAAGGTGTCACTTCAACAGTCACAATCATCTAGAGCCAAGGTTTACACTGCCAGGAGGCTAGCCCCTTGTGTTGTAAAAGGGGATTTTGATACAGGCTTAGTAGGGAGGCCTCATATTCAAACTTCTGCTTCAGTTCTCGCCTAGTCTTCTCAGAGGTGTGCACAGAACGTTACTATAGCTCATTTGGAGACTGGGGATGGCTTGGGCACTATTTCTTTAATTTTCCTCACAATCAGACCTCAATGGTTTGTAGAAGAAGGTTGTTGGATCTTGTCTGGAGGTGGTGTACTGTCTATGAACATTTCAGACTGCATTAATGTGATCAGTATTTTTTTTTTCATTTTATTCACACTGAGAAATTAGATGTATACAGTTGGCTTGTTTTTCAGGGATAGGGGTAAGGAGGTAGCAGTGTATATAAGACTGACAGCATCATGTTTAAATATGCTATGGTGGCATTCTGTTTGTTCAATTTTGACCCCCCCCCCGAGCCTGACATCACAGGGGTAGCCAGAAGAGGTCTGTCTTTTGGGGACAGCAAAAAGTTTAAATACTTGATTGGGACCATTTGTTCTTTTATTTTGATTTCAATCTAACACCAGGTGCATAGGAGTTGACTGTTATTTTTTTGAATGGGAGAGGGCACCTAGTTTTTGCAGATATGCTTTATGTATTCTTGTAAGCATTTTTCAGCTTTGAACATTCAGCACTGGCCACAACTGATTTCATGCTTGAAAGAAAATTAAGACTGATTTTTTCCTTAGTTGAGATTTTTGTTCACATCATCATCATTGGTCCAAAGGTTGGAAAAATGTAAAATGCACCTCTGTGTATCTAGAACCCCTGGCTCCCATGGACACAGTGGCCCCTGGACCCCCAGCTTAATCATTCTTTCAGTTCATTCTTGGACAAGCTTACTGTTCAGCTTAAAACAAGCTGTGAAAATACCAAGAAATAAGTCCTTCTGATGCTGTGGGCATGCCGTGTGTGTGTGTGTGTGTGTGTGTGCGTGTGCGTGTGCGTGTGTGTGTGTGAGCAAGAATTATCACTGTGGGCTAAATGCAATAACTAGTATTATGAATTTCTCATATGCCTTTGATGTCTGCATGAAATTTACTTGCATTCTGCAGGTCAGTGTTCACAGTTTAATATGTGCATTTTTAAATGTGTAGAACATGAAAAGAAACTGAAGGGGGTGAGTGCATCAAGAAGCGGGATTATGTAGTACTGAATGACTACTGATATTCACGTTTGGTCAACAGTGGCTCCCCTATCAGTGTCTGTTCTGGATCTGTCACTGCTGTGGTACTGAATTTACTAAGGCCTGATACTAGGATCTAGTCTAATAAAGAGTTTATGTCTTGCTATAATGTGTAGGGCTATTAATTAGTTGTCTGACACTGTATAGGGGAGTTAGAGGTTATGCCCATCCAAGTGATAACGACATTGCCTAGTATTCCTGTGGAATTGTTATGGATATCCAATGTAGGATATCTTCCAATGCAGCTTATTGTCACCAGAAGGGATATAAAGAACACTAATAAATATTTGCTTATTTTCAGGAAAACAAGAAGCTCTGCTGAACTGGATTTAGGTATTCGTTTGATGTAGAGGGAAATGAAGTAGTTGTTAGGAAATGTTAAAGTAATATCACCACAGCTGGTGGTGTAATTTTACAATTGTTTATGCTGGGTTTAAGCCAAGTTTCAGTTACAGAGAGAATATCTGGCTTATGTTGGGTAATCAAGGAACGCAGGTCAACAGTTTTATTTCTTATGCGTCTCATACTTATGGTGACAAAGCTTTGTGTAATGGAATTGCCTTGATGTTGGTTATGGTAGGTAAGGCCAGGATAAGTGTGAATGTCTCCTCCTAGGAGGATTTTAGTATATTGGACAATTATTGATTCTTTGAGAGTATTTTTCATTTAATTTTATTTTGATCAAGTTGAAACGGAGTTAATTAGTCTATATTTGGGGTAAGGGTGAGGGGCATCATTAAACAGGTTTGGTGTGATGTATGGAAAGTTTAGGAAAGGAAGTATGGATAGGTGTTTGGAAAAGTTGGAGAAATATTGACAGCTATTAGTGAATCATGGCAGGATGACATGGCTTAGTAGGAAGAGGACAGAGGGAACAAGCTGTGGAGTAGCATGATTAAGTAAAGGGATCTGTATTTTCTTGATGGCAAATAGTTGGGAAGTAGAAATTAAGGATGTGAGAAGTTGTAGGGCTGTAGAAGCGAAGTAGGAAGGATGCATCTTCTCTTATGTTCCTGAAATGTAAGAAATACAGGGGTTTGAATGGAAGAAGTATGAGGATGTAGTTAAGAAAGGAAGTAGTGAGGTTTTACTTGAGGAAAGTAGAAGTTGAGAAGTATAACAACAGGTAATGTTGAGGAGGAGTCGAAGTATGAATGGATACAGTGCAAAGCAGTAAGGGAGGGAGAAATGTTGTTGGGAATGGTGCTAAATGTTTGACGGAAGTTGGAAAAGAGAAACAGGAGTGTTTGTATGATGGTAGTAAAGATGTCTGGGGAGGGTTAGGGAATGGCTGTCAATATGTGGAAAGTATAGTGGCAGAGTAAGAAGGTGGGTGGGAATTGAGGGTAGGGTACAGAAAGCCAAGCATAGTCAACTTGAGTGTGCAGACAGCAATCAGTTTATAGCAATTACAAAGCAATTGACAAGGGGGTATAAAGCAGAACAGGTTTTCTTTCATTTATTGAATGTCAGGCAAGTGTAAGAATCAAGCGTTGCAACTACGGAGAGGCTGACATATGGATAAAACCAAATACAAACTTTAATAGCAAGTGTAAAACTCATACGAATTCACAGGTAAAACAAATAAAACACAATAAAAAGCATAAGATCTCTAAGATAAGTGCTTTCAGCTTAATGCTTTCTTCATATCTTCTACAGCATAAGAAACAGCTGCACTTAAATAATTGGAGAATGCCCTAGTATCTTAAAGCACCAATATGGTTGATATTTCATCTTCTACATTTCTGCCCTTTAATATGGGGTTTTAAAGGAGCCATTCTATTCAGTCCCAGTGATTTATCAGCCTGTAAGTCTGTGATCCATCTTAATTCATTCTGTTGACTATGTCACCACCTCTTGAACTCTCTTTTATAATTTCCATTACCATGAAACGAAGTCTATGGCCAGGGTGAGCAGAAATGTGCTGGCTTAGGGCTTTGGTTTTGTTATGGAGCCTTATACCACTTAAATGGTGTAAAATTCTATCCCTCAGGAGTCCATTAGACATTCCAATATAAAAATTAGTGCATGTACTACTGACGTTTTGTTTTAAGAATAGAAGGAATCTGAAACAGATACTATGTCAAGAGAAATTCTGTAAAGGGTGCATTCTTAACTGCTACACATTTCCTTGCAGAAGATGCAAAGTCTGTACATACATTGACCTTAGAAACGGTTTTAAACATCTGATTACTGGGAGAGAATATATGCCTGCCACATATGCAAATTGCAACACCAAAAGTGTTATATACATTGCATGCAGTAATACAGGCACTAATTTTTATATTGTTATCAAAGAGTAGTACAGAATCATCAGACAGCCTAGATTATATAGGAATGAGAGGTATACTAATTAGTCATCTGAAAGAGTAGTGGATGCATGGAATAGACAAACAAATTACAGTAAACTCTCAGTTAATTTATTATAACTCAAGCAACCAGAAAAAAAATCGAAGAAATACAGTATAATTTTCATGTGTTGCACTTTCTGCCCCGCCCCTCGCAGAAACATACCTTACGTTTTTAGAGTTTTAAAAAAGAAGATAGGAGTAAATTCTCTCTCTCCCCAACCTAAGAACAAGTCAAACCAAACAAATAGTATGGGGTACAGTATTAGTCAGGCCTATTTTTAATAGTAACTCTCAAGCAACCAGAAAATAGAAGTTATGTTCTTACCATAACGTTCCATGTTAGTTGTCTTCTTCTCGCCTTCTTTCTTGCTGGATGGGTTCGGAGCCGACCTCGGCTCCGACTCGGCCACTCTAAAGCTCGAGAGTTGGTTCCACCGGCTCGAGGCTGCCCCTATATCCCACAATGCTAGGCGTGAATTACCTCAGATCTCGTTTGTGAGCTAGGCCCAGCTAATAATACAACCAGGAAAAAACTGGAAAAGAGTCCACCTCTATAAACAAAGGGAAGGAGAAAAGGTGACCTAAGCCTGATCTAGGAAAATATGCACAGCAGAGCATATACCTATCGCAAAGAGGTGGTAGAAAGAGAGGTCACAATCAAACTCCTCTAGGTCTGTCCAGGCCAGGGGAAGGAGGGTGGGACACAAGAAGGCGAGAAGAAGACAACTAACATGGAACGTTATGGTAAGAATATAACTTCTATATGTTAAGTTGTCTATCTCGCCTTCATTCTTGCTGGATGGGACCGCGTCCCTAGCACCTTGTCCCGGGTGGCCTAACGGAACAGACTCTTGAGAACAGTGGAACCAAAGTTAGCTCTATGCCTAGAAGCTAAATCCAACTTATAATGTGAAATGAAAGTGTGAGGAGTAGCCCAAGTAGCCGCTGCACAAATGGTGTCAATAGGCAGTCTGTCTTGGAAAGCTATAGAAGTAGCCAAAGCTCTGGTGGAATGGGCTTTAGGTTTGTTAGGCAGCTTTTGGTGTCTTATTTCATAGACAATGGAAATTAGAGATGTTAGCCATCTAGATAGTGATACCTTGGAAACAGAAAGTCCCTTTCTGCCTTCTGCATAAGAGACAAACAGCTGGTCAGATTTTCTGAATTGTTTGGTTCTATCCAAATAGTACCTTAACTGACGATGAACATCTAGCCAATGCAATTTTTGTTCAGACCTATTAGAATATTCTGGAAAAAACACAGGAAGGTCAATGCTTTGATTAAGGTTAGAAGCAGAGGCTACCTTAGGTAAAAAGGACGGGTTAGTCCGTAAAGATACCCTGTCTTTGTGGAACAACAGATATGGTGGTCGACAGCTGAGTGCATGAAGTTCTGAAACTCTTCTAGCTGAAGTAATAGCTACCAGAAACAGAGTCTTCCATGATAGCAATTTTAAAGAACAGGAAGCTGCAGGTTCAAAAGGGGGAAGAATCAGAGAACTGAGAACTAAATTAAGGTCCCAAGGGGGAGGAGGATTTCTTATAGGAGGTCTGAGTAGAAAAACTCCTTTCAAAAAGGCTTTGCAAAGCTTGTGGGACATTATGGCAGACTCTGAAATGCCCACATGAAAGTTAGATATAGCTGCCAATTGAACTTTGAGAGTAGAAGGAGATGAACCTGCATGAAAGAGTTCAGCTAGAAAATCAAGAACCATATGAATGGGAGCAGTGAAAGGATCTAAGTCCCTTCCTTGAGCCCAATAGGCAAAACGTTTCCACTTACTCAGATAAATCTTTCGAGTGGAAGATTTGTGGGAAGCTATCAAAATATCTCGAACAGAGTGAGATATTTGAGGAAGCCTGGCTAAGGTTGGAACTGGAGGAACCAAGCAGTGAGGTTCAGAGAGGGGAGGGAGCGATGTAACTGACCCGACTGATGGATCAAAAGATCTGGAACTAGGTCCAGATGCCAAGGTTGCTCCAACAGAAATTGATGTAGAAAGGGGAACCAAACCTGTCAAGGCCAGTAAGGAGCAATGAGGATCAATGAGGCCTTCTGAGCGATAGCTTTCTGTATCACTTGAGAGATTAGTGGGAAGGGAGGAAATGCATACAGAAGTCCCCGGGGCCAAACTTGGACTAGAGCGTCTCTGCTGGGCTGGACTGGTAACGGGAATAGTGTGAAAAAATCTCTGCACTTGCTGTTTTGGGGAGTAGCAAAAAGGTCGCAGCAAGGCTGACCCTACTTGAGAAAAATTTCTCTTGCAATAGAGTCTTTCAGAGACCACTCGTGAGGCATGAGGATAGCTCTGCTCAACTTGTCCGCGATTTGATTGGACTTCCCGGGGATGTGCGTTGCTATCAGAAACCGCTGAGAAGAAATCGCCCATTGCCACAGTCTGAGTGCTTCTCGACATAGGGGATAGGACCTGGTTCCGCCTTGTTTGTTGATATACCACACTACAGACATATTGTCCGTCTGGATTGCTATCGTTCCCAAGGGAAGAGAGTCTTGAAGGGCTTGCAACGCTAAAAGCACTGCTCTCATCTCTAGAACATTTATGTGCAAGTGGCATTCGTCTGGTTGCCATGTGCCCTGGACAGTTCTGCCCTGATAATGCCCCCCCCACCCGATCAGGGAGGTGTCCGTTGTCAGAGTAGCAACCGGAGGGGAAGGAACAAAGGGTCTTCCCAATAAGAGCTGAGGGGAAGACATCCACCACAGAAGATGATTCTTGCATGTTTGCGTAATCATAATGGTGTGGGACATCGGAAGTTGATGGTATGACCATTGTGTGAAGAGCATCCATTGAAGGATTCTCATGTGGAATCTGGCTAATGGAAGCAGAGGTATGGCAGCCGCCATAATCCCCAATACTTTTAGAACTAACCTGGCTTTGACTCTGTTGTTGCTGAAGAGGAGCGAGACCAGTTTGTGTATGTCTGTTATTCTCTGATCTGTTAACCTCGCAGACATGTTGACTGTGTCTAGATTTGCCTATGAAGGTAATAGTACGACAAGGCGACAAAACAGACTTTTCGCAATTTATTGAAATGCCTAAGTTTTGACAAATGCGAAAGGTGTAGTCCCTGGCCATTAGAAGAAGATGCTTGGTGGGAGCTGTGAGGAGCCAGTCGTCCAAATATGGAAACACCTGGAATCCTTGACGTCTCAGGTGAGAAGCTACCACTGCCATGCATTTGGTAAACACCCGGGGGGTAGTGGTGAGACCAAAGGGCAGGGCCCTGAATTGAAAATGACTGGTTCCCAGCCTGAAGCGGAGGAATCTTCTGGAGCGTCTGTTCATTTTTATGTGACAGTACGCATCCTGAAGGTCTATAGGGCACATCCAGTTTCCCTTTCCCAATAGGTGAAGGATGGACTGTAGCGTGACCATCCGAAATCTTGTTTTCTTGACCGACTTGTTCAAGATACTGAGATCCAAAATTGGTCTCCAGTCCCCTGGTTTCTTTGGAACTAAAAAGAACCTGGAGTAGATTCCGGATCCTTGCTGGTCTGCTGGAACTGGCTGAATTGCTCTTTTTGTAAGCAGCTTTGAAATTTCCAAAGCTGCAAGATCCCTTTGAGCGGGTGGAACATCTGGAAGGGATTTTTTCGATTGGTTTGGAATGCGAACGAAGGGAATAGAATAGCCTTCGGAAATGATGGACTGTACCCACTTGTCTTGAGTTAGGGATATAGCCAGGCTTCTGGGTACAGTGACAATCTTCCCCTGACTGCCTCCGAAGGTGGACAGTCGGGCAACACCTCAGGGATGCTGAAAGGGCTTATCGGAAAAAGTTTCTCGATTGCCCTGGTTCTGCGGACCCCCTCTGCCTCTAGGGCGACGTCTACCATTATTGTTCCCTCCTCTGCCTCTGGAGGGAAAACGACTCTGTGCGTCAGGCAAATTCCCTTGAGATTGTTTGCGGAACCACATTTTCCCACTTTTCTGGCCTTTGGGGTAAGGTCTAGAAGGAGTAGAAAAACGGACTCCGACGGCAGACAGAGTTTTGCCATCCATCTCGCACCTAGTCAAGGTTTCTTTCACTTGAGGACCAAAGAGAGATGATCCATCAAACGGGGAATTAGTGAAAGACGTTTTAAAGGGGTCCGCAAAATTGCATAGTCGCATCCAGGCATGCCGGCGTAAGGCGACACCTGTCCCTGCGGCTCTACTCGCTCCATCAGCCGTATGAAAGGAGGCATGGAGGAGTTAGCTATCGAATTCAGGGTAGTCAGCTGGGTGTTCATTTTGTCCTGAAAATCTGCAGCTGTAGGATCCTTCAACATCTCACCCGCTTCCTTGATCAAATCTCTCTGGAGATGGGTGAAATGGCATAGGTAGTCCAGCGAACGCATTGCGAAGGTCGCTGATGAAAACATCCGCTTCCCATACCTGTCCATAGACCTAGATTCTTTGTTAGGGGGATGAACAGGCACTGAAGGATCAGCTAGTTCCTTCTTGGTGGCAGCAGCTACCACCATAGCATCCACAGAAACACCTTTGGTCAGAAATTGTTTGTCAGTTGGTGCTGTTATAAATTTAGAAGGTCTCCTGGGGGTAGGGTCCACTGAGTCAGGAGCCGTCCAGGCTTTCTTTGCCACCACCTGCATGAGGGGATCAAAGGGGGGGGGACACCCAGGAGGTGGAAGGGCGAGAGCCAAACGCCTCAAGATACACAGATTCATCCTCCGAAGGGTTAAGGGCTGGCCAATTTCCCCTCTGTTTCAGGATCTCTAGAATGTCTGCAAAGGAGACATCTTCAGAAGGGGAATGGGGAACCTCGAATCCTCTAAATCTGTGTCAGAGGTGACAGACTCAGGTGAGTCTATGTGCTTCCTCTTACACTTTCTCTTCCTAGGGGGCTCCCCTGCCAATCCAGGAGAGGCCTCGGAAGAGGATGAGATCCCCATAGGGGATTCTTGAGGAGCTGGCTCTCTGCGGTCAGGGATGAAGGAGTGAGTAGACCTAACCTGAGGCACCGAAGAGGGAGGGACGGACGGAGCCGACTGTGGAGTTGAACAAGGTTCCAACACACTCCGCATGACCTCGAACGCACCCCTGTCAGGCAGAGCCAGAGGTCCCCACTCCGAGAAGCTGAGAACCTCCCTCGGCACCGACAGAGATGGCTCTGAGGCCTATGTCGGAGCCGAACTCACCAGCGCCGAAGCACCGAGAGGGAGAGGGGGGGTCGGACAAGGGTCCGATGCCACTCAACCCCTCGGAGCCGACGAGGGAAGTCCGGCGCCGAGATTCTTCAAAAGAAGAAATCGGAGCTGAAGACAAATGTATCGGCTCCGACGCTACCACAGTCTCGGTTCCGAGACGCCCCGGCTCCGAGCTCAAAGGAGTCGGAGGAGGAATATTTAGGGGAATAGGTTGAGGCATCGACTGATGAGTCGGGCTCTGAAGCATTTGGGCCAGTGCCTTGGACTTTAGAAGTCGACTCACTACCCTCTGGAGGTCATGATCCGAGAGCCTCGATGACCTGGAGGAGTGAGATCTGTGGCTCCGTTCAGACAGCAAGGGAGACGCTGGAGCCGAATGAACGGAGCCAAGGGATGGTGACCTCGAACTCTTTCTAGATGTCGGCTCCGATGTTCTGATCGGAGCCGACCCAGGAATCTCCAATACCTCGGCTCCAGCCGGAGCCGAGGGAACCACAGAAGCTGCAGTCAAGGACTCATCGGCTCCAGCCGGAGCCGATGCAGTAGCAGACTTCGAAGCCTTAGGCCTCGACTCAGAAGCTGGAGTCGAGGTCTTAGAAGCCTTGGAAGGTTTTCCCGAGGTAACAGATAGGGAACCTTCAGGCTTAAGCAAACCCCTTAGTATGAGTTTGTTTTTCCTTTCCTGCAGGACTCTGGGGCTGAAGCCATGGCATACAGCACAAGAGTCCTGCAGGTGTAAAGGTCCCAGGCAGTACACACAAGAAGTGTGACCGTCTGTCAGAGACATTTTCTGACAGCACGAGTCACACTTCTTGAAGCCTGAGACCTTTGAATCCTTGGACATTTTCAATGAACCGAAGTGTAACCACACACAAAAAACACACACACACCGATTACACTGTCAGAAAACTCAGTTAAATTACTTTAAATCAAAACTTCTGAAAAGTTAAGTTGAGTTAAAGGTATAAACCCCTACCAAAAACACTCTCTGTAAGGGATGGGAGGGCCCGAAGGCCTAAGGAAAGAACTTATTAGTTCTTAAAGAAGGGGCCGAAAAAGGTAGAAAGGATAAAATATCCACTACACTAAAGGTAAAAGGGGAAAAAAACTAAGCTAAAGGAAGTTTAAACAGTAATTAGACTAATCTAATTAAAACTGACCTGGAGCCGGTAGAAACACAACCTCGATCGCTGTAGCGGCAAACGAGATCTGAGGTAATTCACGCCTAGCATTGTGGGATATAGGGGCAGCCTCGAGCCGGTGGAACCAACTCTCGAGCTTTAGAGTGGCCGAGTCGGAGCCGAGGTCGGCTCCGAACCCATCCAGCAAGAATGAAGGCGAGATAGAAAACTTAACATCTACAGTTATCCAGCATCTACCAATCCCCATGGGTGCCGGTTAACCAAGAGTTTACTGTACATTAAAACAAGCACTAGTCTACATATTTCTAAAAACAACTTGGACATTTATTATAAGAATGACTATTTTGGTATACTGGCAGGTTACATGGACATTTTTGCTTGTGCCTGAAATAGCTGTATGTATAAATGCATTTTGATATTTTCCACTTTCTATATAAATATCAGGATTATCATTTAAAAAAAAAGGAATTAAAACTTTTTTCTGATTGTAAGGGAAAAGGTTAATCCGCAATCTGAAAATGTTCTAAAACATAAGTATATACCGATAATAGGGGAAAAAAAGCCACATTTTAACAAGTTTCCTGCTCTAGTGTTAGACTCCCTAGAGGTGCAGGCCAGCCACAGACTTTCAACCAGAACCAGATATTGTCTTAAGGACCAGATAAAGACTACCTCAGAGTAACCAACAGACAATGACAATTACTAAAGCCTTTCTGAAAAGTTCACGTTTTCCAACTGTATGACTTTTCTAGTATGGGCACACCACCTTTTCAGATTGTTTCAGCTGGCTTGTTGGAGAGATCCACCATGCATATTCAGTAAAGGGTAAGATCAGCTGATATAAAGTCGTACAATGATCTCCCTGGAATAACTAAACATGACCTTTAAGAATTAGATGGGATACAGAAAGTACAGTTGTGTACACTTACCATAAATGTAGATGTTCGAGTGTCTTCACTGTTGCAGTCATGACTGTAGGGTTCTCCCCTGCCGGCAGGCAGTCCTCGGTTGGCCAGAATCCCAAAGTCTGGGTCCGGCGTCGGCTGTTCAGCCATGCCTCCTGACGTCAGAGCGCCAGGAGTACAAAGCTGACAGCCGACACCATGTTCTCCAGTTTTTCTTGCCCGAGATGTCAGGTGTTCCAAAATGAGTAAGATCCCATACCCTTTGCAAATACACCTCAGAAGAAGGGTGAAAAAAGGAAGCACACAAAAGAAAAACTAAGAGGGGACAGGAGGGAGGGAAACCCAGACTGCAACAGTGAAGACACTCGAACATCTACATTTATGGTAAGTGTACACAACTGTACTATGTTCATCGTGTTTCACTGTTGCAGTCATGACTGTAGGGTTGAATTCCAAAGCAGAATAAAAGGGAGGTGGTCATAAAGTAGAGAGGGCGGCTAAAAGGCCCTGCAAGACTGCAGAAGCAAAGCCTGCCCTAGACTTAGAGTAAAGAGGTAGATTGTAGTGCTTAGAAAAAGTATGCACTGAACTCCAAGTTGCAGCTTCCAAAATGTCCTTGGTAGGAACTCCCCTGAGGAAGGCAGCTGAAGTGGCAGCAGCTCTGGTAGAGTGAGTCCTTATACTCCCTGGGATTTGCTTTCCATGGTGTGAATAGCAAAATCTGATTCCATGAGCAATCCCTTTAGAAATGGTCTGTTTTGAAATGGCTTTACTTTGGGGACTTGAAGCATAAGAAACAAACAATTGCTCTGATTTCCTGATGTCCTTGGTTCTGTCCAGGTAAAAACGTAGTTGCCTGTGTACATCCAAGGAATGCAAGATCCTTTCCCCCTTATTTTGAGGAGTGGGGAAAAAAGTTGGCAAGTGAATAGTTTGATTTAAAGCCACTTTGGAAACCACCTTAGGCATGAAAGTAGGATTAGTCCTTAAAGACACCCTGTCTTGATGAAAAATAATATAAGGTTCCACAGCCATGAGAGCTTGCAACTCCGAAACTCTCCTGGCAGAGGTCAGAGCTAACAGGATGGCTGTCTTCCAAGATAAAAACTTGATGTCAGCTGTGGTAGCAGGCTCAAAAGGAGGTAGGGTGAGTTTTTCCAGAACATAGTTGAGATCCCAAGCAGGAATGGGTGGAGATCTAGGGGGCCTTAAGTTCTTAGCTCCTCTGAGAAACTGTCTCATGAGCTGGTGGGAAAAGATTGGAGGGTCTGTATTATAATGAGCAGAAATAGCAGAGGCATGTATCTTTATGGAAGAGAAAGGGAGACCCTTATGTAAGAGGTCTGTCAGGTAAAGTAAAATCAGAGGAATGTTAGGAATAAGAGGATCTGCATCCTGAGCCTGCATCCAGGAACAAAATCTTTTCCATTTTCCTGCATAAGATTTTCTAGTGCTAGGACGTCTGGCTTCTAAAATGACATCCATAACCTGCTTGGGTAGGAGAGAATGAATCATAGACCCTGGATTAACCAGGCCGCCAGGCTGAGAGTTTTGACATGGAAGTGCAGAACCTGACCGCGGTGTTGGGACAGAAGGTTCGGAGTCTGTGGTAAAACCCAAGGGGGCTCCAGACAAAGGTTTTTCAGTGTTGGGTACCAAAACTGTCGAGGCCAATTTGGGGCCAGCAAGATTATCATCTTGGGCTTGTCCTGTTTGATCTTTAATAATACCCATGGAAGAAGAGGTAGAGGCGGGAAGGCATACCCAGAGAGGTTTCTCCAACTGAATGATAGTGCATCCACTTTCCAAGCTAGTTCGTGGAATGTCCTGGTGCAAAAAATCTGTAGTTGATGATTGAGGTGGGATGCAAAGAGATCTATGTGAGGACATCCCCAGACTGCTGTAATCATCTTGAATATTTCGGTGTCCAGCATCCATTTGTGTGGGTCCGAAAGGTTCCTGCTCAGACTGTCTGCCAGGAAGTTTTGCTTCCCTGGTAGAAACTGAGCTTGAAGGTCCAGTTTGCAAGCTAGAGCTGTGTTCCATAGATCCATGGCTAGTCTGCAAAGGGGACAGGAATGAGATCCCCCTTGCTTGCTTATGTACCACATAACTGTGGTGTTGTCTGTCCGTATCAGTAGTTGTCCTGGTTGCAGAAGATTCCTGAAGGCCAATAGAGCTTTCTGAATGGCTAACATTTCCTTTAAATTGATATGCAGGTGCTTCTGATCCTTTGTCCAAAGGCCCTGCAGACAGTTGCCCTGAAAATGAGCTCCCCATGCATAATCTGAGGCATCCGTGGTTAGTATCCGAGTGGCTGGAGGCAGACTGAAGGATTTTCCTTTGTTTAGAGTACATGCCTCGGACCACCAAAGGAATTCCTTCTGAAGACAAGGCAGGACAGTGATCTGTATTGTCTAAACTGTGGCAATGCTGAGACCATACACTTTTTAGGTACTACTGTATTTTCCTCATATGTAGTCTGGCATATGGTACGAGAAGGATGCAGGAGGCCATATAACCCAAAGCCTGCAGGAATTTCCTTGCAGATAGCTGAGTTAAGGTTGCCAAGGTTTTGAAAGTTGAAGCCAGCTGTGATTGTTTTTCGTATGTCAAAAATGCCATCTGGGTTGTGTTTAGAAGAGCACCCAGAAAAGTTATCTGTTGTGAGGGTGTCAAAATTGACTTTTTTATGTTTACAGTGAATCCCAGGAACTTGAGAAGATTCTGAACAAAATCTAGATGCTGGAGTAAGACATCCTTGCTGTCTGCCTGAATAAGACAGTCGTCCAGATAAGGGTAAATTTGAATTCCCTTGAGTCTGCAATAGGCTACTACTGAAGCCAGGCATCTGGTGAAGACCCTGGGCGCAGTAGACAATCCAAAGGGCAGTGCAGAGAATTGATAGTGCCTCGATCCGGTCTTGAACCTGAGGTATTTTCTGCATTCATGCCTGATAGGAATGTGTAAATATGCCTCCTTTAAATCCAAAGTTACCATCCATGCATTTTTGGTCAGCATTGGAAGTAGCTGCTGTAGAGTAAGCATCTTGAATTTTGGTATCACGAGAAAAGTGTTCAAGACTGACAGATCCAGAATGGGTCACCATGAATTTTGCTTTCTGGGGACTAGAAAAAGCCTTGAGTAAAAACCTTGTCCCATCTCCGAAAGTGGAACCAGTTCTATGGCTTTCATAGCCGAGAGCGCTTCCACTTGGTTTAAGGCCTCTAACCATTGATGTTTTGGAAGATCTGGCCATCCGCATGGTCTTGGTAGGGTATGAAAATGGAATTTGTAACCTCTTGAAACCACATCCAGAACCCACTTGGGTTATATGAGTCCAATTTAGGTGAAAAAGAGAAAGTTTTCCTCCGAGAGGGGCTTCCAGGCAAGAAGTTTCTGCAGCCCAACAGAAGGAGTCATTGAGTCTGTTTTCTATGAGCTTGCGACATGTTCTCTCCTCCCCTAGGGGTGGAAGCAGTCCACTGTCTTGGTCTATAAGAGGCTTGCGTTTGAGGCCTTCCTCGGGAGCGTCTGTATCCACCCCTCTGAGGCCTGTCTGAATTGGGAAAGAACCAATTTTTTGTAGGCCAATTCCTACTAAATCTGGGTGGCTGTACTTGTAAGAAATCCTTAACCGTTTGCATGGATTTCGCCTTGTCCTCCATCTTCTTTATCATCTCTTCAGCTTTAGATCCAAACAAAACATTATGCTGAACAGGAGCATCCAATAATTTAGCTTTTACTTGATCTGGCAAGTTTTGTTCCTTTAACCATGCATGCCTTCTAATGACTGTGTCAGAGGCAGCAGCCCTACAAGAAGCCTCCAAGGCATCAAATCCACAGTGTAAACCATGCTTCCCAACTTGTTCAGTGGCATGCATTTAAAGTCATGTAATTCCTTATCATCTGCACAGGCGGAAATGTAAGTTAGCTTTTGTTTTAAAACAGACAGAAGGAATTGCTGGTATTTCAGCATATGAAACTGACAGTTTAAAGCCCTAATAGATAAAGTTGCAGAAGTGTACACTTTTTTGCCCCATCTTTCTAAAGATCTGGAATCCTTCTCAGTGGGAATGGGGTTTTTAGCAGAAGCAGCCTTAACCCCCTTAGGACCCTGAGAAATGGTTTCAGGATCAGCAGTAGGATTCTTGTATAAAAACTGGTGGGAATCAGGGACCCTATAATATCTGTCTGGCTTAACAGGGGCTGGAGGAAAAGAGTCAGGAGTTAAGTTAGCCTCCAAAAAAGCATCATCCACAATATCCAAAATAGCAGGAATAGCCAGGGGTCTATGATGGGGAAGAAGAAGAAAATCCCTTAGTCTTTTCTTAGATTCTGAGTACTCCTGTCCTTCCCAGTGGAAATGTTCCCTCATTTCATGCAAAGTTTCCCCAAAAGAGAAATCCTCAGGGGGAGAAGCTGAAGGAATGGATTCCTCAGCATCAGAATCCTCATAAGGAGGGAAAGAATATTCCTGGTCAGAAGATGAAACTGAAGAAACAGAAGCCTGATCAGAGGAGTCATAATACACTTCCTGCCTTGGCCTTTTATCTGGAGGGGGATGTGAACCCCTAATCATAGTAAGTAAGTCCTCCGCCATCTTAAGTAACTGTTTCTGAGACTTGGGTGCCGGATCTGATGAGGCCTGGGCTGCAGTCTTTGATTTGGAAGGAGTCTTTGCCTTTGTCTTTGCCTTTATTAGAAGCTGAGTAGGCCTGAAAACCCTTTCGGAAGCCGGTACCTGAACAGCGGCTCCGGACCCATCCGAAGGAGCATTGTCCGAAGGTCCTGCAACAGAAAAATTCAAAGGCCTAGTTGGCTCCTCGTGGGAGTCCGTTTCGGCCATCGGTTCTGAAATGGCCGACAACAGGGGCTGCAAAAGCGCCTCACTGATGGCCGAACCTGAAGCTGGCTCTGCTTGTACAACATCGTCTGATTTGAACCTCAGAGGCCTGTCTTTATCATTGCGTCGTTTGTGAATTCCGGTAGCTGGAACCGTATCAGACGACATTTTATAATTAAAACGCCTACCGAAGTAATGAAATGCAAAATCGTAACTTTGTTTAATCGTACGTTGATTGAATCTAGCACAAAACCGACAACTAGCTACGTCGTGGCCAGGGCCTAAGCAAGGAATACAGTAAGAATGGAAATCCTTATGAGGTATTTGCTTCCCACATGAAATACAATTATTAACTTTTTCTGACATCGGACTGGAGCAAGAAAAAAGTTTCCCCAATTTGGTACTTAGCTTTGAGAAGGAGAAGAAAGTCTTCGGACTGAAGTACGTTTATAAAAAATTGTCAGGAGTCAGCCGACCGGCACTGCGAACTGCTATCACCACACGGCAAGAAAGACTGGAGAACATGGCGTCGGCTGTCAGCTTTGTACTCCTGGCGCTCTGACGTCAGGAGGCATGGCTGAACAGCCGACGCCGGACCCAGACTTTGGGATTCTGGCCGACCGAGGACTGCCTGCCGGCAGGGGAGAACCCTACAGTCATGATTGCAACAGTGAAACACGATGAACATCATGCTTTTCTATTTACGGTACGTGCACACTGGTCAAACTTTATATTGTCGCCTACCACTATCCATAGTTTTTTAATGGTGGTGTCATTTTTATGATCTATTTCTTCTGTAATCATGATTTATGTTGCTTTCGTCAAGTCGCATGATGCTACTTTTAATATTAAAGGTGAGTTCATTACTTCTGTGTCAGTTATGCATTTTTGCAGACCACCATGAAAAACTTCATATTTTGTTGATGTAATTATTTTACAAAAACTGTATTCCTCAGAGTATCAACTTATCCACAATCAACTTCACATTTTTATATGAGAAGAATAATTCTAAAAAGAAGTTCCCTCAATGCACAGCCTTAGGGGCACTACTATTAAACCCACATAGGAGTAGACAGGTACCCCCTCATAATAACCTTTTGCGTACATTTCCTTAGCCAGTGTTTTAACTCCTGAATTATGTACAGATTGATATTTAACATTTTTAGTTTGTCTTTTATTCCTTTATGTGGGTTACTACTGGATGCCTTGGGAAAATCAAGATAAACAGGATGCTCTGCTAATTACACATAATACTACTGACACTTCTTCAAAAATGCCACAGCATTCAAAAGTCACAATCTCTCCTTAAACTTGCAGTGTTCTATGTTTAACAGAAACAGGCTGCTGGGGTCACTTTGTATGAAGTTACATTATGACTCTCTCTCTCCTTAATTTTACACAGAATACTGATCAGGCTGTGTGGTGTAAAACTGTATGGGTTTCATGTGAACCCATCCCCTTTTTTGAAGTGGCACCATCCTGTTGCCATAGATCAAAGATATGCCCACATACTAATGTTTTGTTTAATATGATAGGTGAAGTTTAGTTAGGTTTTCCTTGATTTTGTGCAGAAAATCTCCAGTTATGTTGTCTGGTCCCAAGGAACTTTTTTTTAATTAGCATATTTTATTTATATAATGGATTTCTTCCCTTGTCTCTATTCTTCTGCATGTTCATTTGACCTATAAGACCTAACACACTCCAAGAACTCCACAAACTGGGAATTATACTAAAGCATGGCCATAAATATATTGATTATGTAAATCTGACTTTCACCACTCAGAGGATGTGTATAAGAAGGAAGAGATGTGAACAATCAAGAAAATTAGGTTCTTGGGTTGATCTAGCTGCCAGACTCAAGGCTAACCCTCATAGGCCTTTACTTCCCTCTATGCTATTGACAAATGTTCGCTCTCTGGATAATAAGATTGACTACATAAGGCTGGAGCTCTCCATGCAAAGTAATGTGAGGAACAGTCATTTGCCTCTGTTCACAGAGATGTGGCTAAACTCCAATATAAATGATAGTGCAATCTATGTGGATGGGATGACACTATTTTGAGCTGACAGGAACCAGTCCCTCAGTGGTAAATCTCGAGGAGGGGGTGCTTGTATTATGTAAACAACAGCTGGTGTACCAACTGTGAGCTGTTTACCACCCACTGCTCTGAAAACATTGAGTTCATGTCGCTAAAATGTAGATCCTTCTACTTGTCAAGAGAGTTTATAGTGGTGTCAGCATCACAGCTGTTTACATCCCTCCCTGTGCCAATACCAATGAGGCAATGGCCACACTTTACCAATCCATAAATAATATGTAAAACAAGAATCCAGAGTTTGTTTACATAACAGCAGGTGATTCAACCAAGACAACCTCAAATCTGTACTACCCCGCTACCACCAGCATGTGAACTTCACAACAAGGGGGGAGAACATACTGGACGAGGTCCTCACCAAAGTAAAACTAGCTCATAAGGCAGTACTCCACATGCATTTGGGTAGCGCGGATCATCTTGCCATTTTGCTAGTTCCTGCATACAGACCACTGTTAAACAGAAGTAAACCATCAAAGAAACAAGTACGTGTATGGCCAGAGGAAGCTGTCTTGGCACTACAGGACTGCTTCAAATGCACTAACTGGAATGTGTTTAAAGAGGCAGCTACAATGAATTGCTACATCGATCTACAGGAGTATACAGAGAATGTGATGGCCTATATCTCATAAGTGTGTGGATGATGTCACAGTCACCAAGAGCATCACCACATGGGCAATTCAGAAACCTTACCTGACAAGTGGGGTAAATGAACTCCTGAAAGCACAAAATGCTGCATTCAAATCAAAGGAGAAGGACATCCTCAGGAAGGCCAGGGCGAATCTTAACAGAGGGCTTAACAGGCCTATCTCCTCTCAATGTGATGATAACACTGAATTCCTAAATGAGCTTAACATCTACTTCAACAGGTTCGATGATGAAAATAATACCGTGGCAACAAAACTCCCATCAAACAAGGTGATGAAGTGCTCTGCCTCAACCCAGTGGATGCTCACAAGACCCTAAGCTGAGTAAATCCTAGAAAAACAGCTGTTCCTGACAACATTTAGCAGCGGGTACTCGGGAGACTGTGCTGCTCAACTGTCAACCGTACTCACAGATATATTCAATGCATCTCTGTGCCAGGCCATAGTACTCAACTGCTTCAAGAATACAGTAATCATACCACTACCCAAGAAGTCTCAGCCAACAACCCTAAATGACTATTGTGCAGTTGTTCTCACCTCCATGGTAATGAAGTGTATCGAGTGGTTGATCAAGGACCATCTATCATCAAGCCTACCTGCAGTACTGGATCTGCTCCAATTTGCTTATCGATCCAATCGCTCCACAACAGATGCCATCTCATTAGCACTTCACAAAACCATGGTACATCTGGAAAACAAGAACTGTTATGTTCAGATGTTATTCACTGATTTCAGCTCTGCCTTCAATATGGTCATTCACAACATCTGACAGAGAAAAGCTGGTCCAGCTGGGAGTCAGCACCCCCTTATGCAACTGGACTTTCTCATTGGCAAACCCCAAAAAAGTATGCATGGGTAAAAACAACTCAAAGAGCATAACAATGAGCACAGGAGTCCCCCAAAGATGTGTCCTGAGCCCGCTGCTGTTCACTATGCTGATGCATGACTGCATCGCCAGGCACAGATCGAACCAGATCATCATGTTCGTAGAGGATACCACAGTTTTAGGTCTTATCAGCAATGGGGATGAAACAGCTTACAGAGAGAGGGGGTGAACCATCTGATCGACTGGTGTGATATCAATAACCTGGCTTTGAATGTAAATAAGACCAAAGAGTTAATAATGGACTTCAGCAGAAATTAGGAAGCACATCATCCACTCAGAACTAAATGGCAAGCGGTGGAGAGGTTGAACAGCACCAAATTCCTGGGGGAGCACATCTCTGAGGACTTGTCAGGGTCGACAAACACTAACAACATTGTCAAGAAGGCACAATAATGTCTACATTTCCTATGAAGGCTGAGAAAAGCAAACCTACCACCTTCTGTTCTCAAAGCCTTCTATAGGGGCACCATCAAAAGTAACTTTACAAGCAATCTCATAGTTTGGTATGGGAATTGCAAGGCTTCAGACCACAAGGCTCACCCAAGGGTGGTGAGGGTAGCAGAGAACATTACAGGGTACTTGCTCCCATCTTTACAGGACCTGCATGAGGCTCGGTGTCTAGGCAAAGCCAAATAAAATTGTCAATGACCTCGCTCACCCTGTCCATGGGCTACTGTTCTGCTTGTCTTTAGGCAGGCAATACCACAGCTTGCATTGCAAGTCATCCAGATTTAGCAGGAGCTTCTTTCCACAAGCCATCAGACTGTTGAACGTAATAACAGGACATCAGATCAATCAGTTACACAGCTGAAGGGTAACTTCTTTGTTCAATACTTAATGGAAATTACTCTAAATGGTGCAACAGCTAGGCTGGTCATCCCTTACTGCTGTGCAATAATCAGGAGGCAAAATACCATTCCGTGCAAACTGAAAAATGGTTAAGTCTCATATTCCGTGCAACATATACATGTGTAATATTGACTTGCTGCTACTAGTTATATGAGGAAATAACCTAATCATGGCAACTGTTACTGTTTTGTTAAATAATCATGTTGGTTTTCTTTTATTGTATGAGCTGTCTGCACTTTTATTTGTGGTCAGCGTTATTTTTGTGGCAGGGAGAGTTAACTTTTTTGGTCACAAGTGATTAGGAAGTACAAATGGAAAGCATACAGTTCAGGGTCACTTTCAAACTGCTAACTGATAAAAATGAAGGGGAGTTAGCATCTGCTTTGCTTCTTTCTTTCAGGGAATTTGCTTCCAGACAGAAATGAAGTATAATGCGTTATATGAATTTTTTTTAATAATTAGACCTTAGCGACTTTGAGTAATCTTTAGCATGTTTCTGATATTGGTGTACATATGGGAGCTTGCACTATATTCAGATATTTGTTTTTAGAAATAATTAAGTTTGGAAATCATTCATCATTACAATGGAAGAGCTGTCCTTTCAAGTGTGCTCACTGAAGTTGTTGTATCTTTCGGCTTTTCCCGGTTAGGGGTCACCACAGCAGAACTCCGGTCTGCTAATGATTGGCAGTAGATTTTTACGTGCCGAGCTGCCAGCCCTGACGCACAACCTTCAACGAAGGTACGCCCATTCACGCATGTCTCCAGACAGAAGACGCTCTGGCTGAGAATCAAATGGGAAGTCTTACTGTCAGGCGACAGCGCTACTGCAGCAGTGTGCTCACTGAAGTATTTTCCTTAAAAACAAAACAGAAAGTTTTGCAGGTAATGGAATGATTGGTCAGCATAATTACCTGTAGTTAAAATCTCAGTTTGTTATTAAACAATGAAGGTGAAACGAGATCTCAAATCCTTTAACTGAAGGCTCTTAGAACTCATTACTCACCTAGGACAAGTGATGAGACCACACTACAATACAGGTGTGAGGACTTTTCAGCAACATTACATTTAATCAGGGTGGTTTGGGAAGGTGATGGGATACAGACTGAAAACGCAATTTTTGGTAGTTGCCTAGGTGATATCCAGTAACTATTTAGCTATCTGCAAATTCTTTATTGCTTTCTGTAAATATAATAAGGGGTTATATGCAATTGTCTTCTCAGTGAAGAGAAATACATCACCACCTATTCTGAATGGTCTATCAAACCAGAAGGCATTCTACCAGTAAGTGATACTGGTTAGGACATTGTTGAGTGTTTTAGCCGACATGGAAATGCTTAGTGTAGAACTGTTTTGCATTCAACAATCCACAATTTTGGTTAAATGTGTTTACTTTGTATGCTCCCTGCATTAGAGTGGGCAACTAGCAGTCCTTTGTGAGGTTGCCAGAAGGGTAGGTACAACTAGTTAGGAAAATATCAATGGGTATTACTATGTTTACTAGCAGCAAGTAGTATAATATCAATGGGTATTACTACGTTTACTAACAGCAAATAGTACAGTTTACTTCATAATAAAGGAAATTAACATTTCAGCACCATATTCCTATTTCTTTTCATAATCATTTTCCTTAAATTCCTACTGATGATATTTCATATCACTCAAAACAGATTTAACATAGGTTTCAGCACAAAACTTCACCTCATGGTGTCAAATTATGACTTTGCTTTGAATGCCAAAATTCAGCTTTTGCAGCACACCCTATGATTTTTATCTGACCTGAACCAGAGTTCTGTCATATGACCACGGGCAGCCTGAAAACACAGCCTCATTAATATATACTACTAATCCAGAACGTTTCCCTTCTCATCTGTCTAACACAAAAACATGTTGTATAACTGACAAATAAATAGAAGTAAACAGATGATAAAGCAATCTATCACATCCACCTGTATGCTCACTGTCACCTAAGTCTCTGATTAAATCATCAATCATAAGTGCAGCAAACTATCATGCATTATAAATGTCTTTATTCTGACCAGTTCTATTCCCTAGTTTTCTGGACTTACATTCTGCTTTGTAGCAATGCAACCACAAGCATTACATTGGAAACCAAAAGAACAGAATGGCATATCAAAGAAAGAAACGCATATCCCTTTACTGATGCAGTTTTTCTCTCTCTCTGTCTCATATACTGCTCATGGTAGAGCCCATTTGACTCGCACAAGGCAACTCCAATGTGTGCAGTAAACATATGCACCCCAATGCCTGGAAAAGTGCCTGAACAAAGCTTCACCTTACATTTTCTTCATGAGAAGATGAGACAGTCTGTATAGTATGCACTTTAAGTGTATTTAACATTCTACCTGGCCTTCATTCTTCCTTTGCCCATCACCTTTCTCACCCATTTCACGATGTTTTGAATGCCTCAGTACATTCACACTTGGACAGTTCATATCAATAATCCACAAGCAGAAGCACAGCTGGTGTTAGTAGCACCTGGGGCTGCCCTCCATAATTGCAACCCACCACCCCAGTTGGTTGATAAGATCTTCATTTTGGTGGGGGGGGGGTCTGCTTATTGTTTTGGCTCAATCAGATAGCACAAACGCCCCTTCCCTCCTGCCACAGCTCTTCAATGGAAGAGCAAAAAAAAGCACATGATCAGGTACCTAGGGCTCTTGAGATAGAGAAGCCAAGCTGGTTCCATTTCTAAACCCTTCCCTCACCCCCTTTCCTCAGACATTATCAAAAAATGGCAACTAGACCACATACAGTGCACTACAGCACTGTTGTTTTAGTTAAACAAATTTTTTTAGTTTTAAACTGTAGCAAACTGCTTGTTATAAATGTAGCAGGCAGTTACTACAGTTTAGACCACACACACAGACTGCTACAGTGCTCAGGTTTGACTGCAAATGCAACAGTGGATTTTAAAAGTCAGTATGCAGTAAAGTGGTAAAGTGCACTCAGGGTGATAGATGAAAGGGATGGCTGACAGTGCACCTAACAGTTTGCTCCTGGGGCAGTTGCCCCTTCAAACTTCCCTACACACAGCTCCCTGTAAAAAAGTGTTGTTGTCTTTCAGCTTTTCCCGGTTAGGGGTCGCCACAGTGGAGCTCCGGTCCGCTAATGACTGGCAGTAGATTTTGACGAACGCCAAGGTGCCAGCTCGACTTTCAACTTCAACGAAGGCACGCCCATTTACGCATGTCTTTCGAATACCCACCCAACCGCGGGGAGGACATGCAGACTCCACACAGAAGGCACTCCTCGCATTTCAGCCGAGAATCGAACGGGAGAACCACTTGCTGTGAGGCAACAACACTCCCGCTGCACCACCGCGGCAGCTGGATCCTACTATCTGCTGTCCGGGACTCCCTAGTCTTTCATCTACATGGTGATCTCCTTTATATATTCTTGACATCATCTTGCTGATCCTCGCATCACATCAGCTCTCTGCTCAGATGCTGTCCAGCTCCTCTAGTGTCAGGTCTTACTGTTGCCACCTCACACAGCTTGCTGGTATTTAACACCCTTCTCCATATACGGCCTTCAGAAATCCACCCAGTTGAGAAGCCTGTCTCTGTGTCTGAGCAGGCCAAGAAGAACTGGAGCATTACCCCCTTTGATTCTGGAGTCAGCTCTTGCAAAAATGCACCCTAGCAATCAGGTCACTTGTCACTATCTCTCAATGTGCTTTTAGTAATTCAATTTTATTTTTTATTTTATGTACTTGACAATTGGGTAAGCCCAATGTATGGTAAGTACCCCTTCTAAAGGGTTACTCAGAAGCAATGTGTGGTTAAATTACTTCCTCAGAAGCACACAGTAGGCAAATGGGGATAGAAGGAATTAAACTCCATACACCTGACTAGAGAACCAGCTCCAAGCCTTAGCCCTCTGTGCTAACCCTAATTCAAGTGGGTGCCATGAAGCTTCTTTCCTCTGAGCTGTAAGTGCATCTGCTGGTGCATTACTGCTGCTGCTGGTAATGGCACTTTGTTTGCAGGTCTGCTACCATAAAACTGCTTACAGGTTTTCACCCTGCTTATTTACTTATTTTTGGGACAATGCCAAGGTTGATACTTTAAGTGACCCAACTTTTGATATGGATTCTTCATATCCATGATTGGTTGCTTACTGGAGTCTAAGTTACTGTTATTATTTTACTTCATCTGTGTGCAGACAGCTTTGACTTTTTCCCCTGCTTCCTCCAAAGTTGTAAATGCTGACCTGTGTGTTTGCCATTTACAACTTCATTTGAAATGGCAGTTTATATACTCTAACATTGCCAACATCCTGGCAGACAGGTTCAGTGCAAACTTCTCCCCCCCCCCACCCAAAAGAGCAAATGTCTATCCCAACAGAATGTAGCCTCCCTGACATCACAGATGCACAGGTGAGAGTTGCCCTCTCCAAAGCAAAAAACACAGCATCAATGGGACCGGACAGTGTCCCGGGCTGCGTCTTACACGAGCTCCAAGAAGAACTGAATCCTCACATACAGTCACTGTTCAATCTCAGCCTTACTACAGGATATGTACCCAAGGAATGGCGTACAGCAACAGTGGTCCCGCTCCACAAAGGTGGTGCTACAACGGACCCCGGAAACTATCGCCCTATAAGCCTGACCAGTCTGGTCCGCAAAGCTATGGAGCGTATCATCATGGAACTCAAAAACAAAGACATTGGGAACCTCCAGACACTGGATCCAACCCAATTTGTCTTTGTTAAGGGCAGATCTTGCCTCTTGAACATGGTCGACTTCTTTGAAACAGTTACCAAGGCCATAGATGAAGGAAAGGTAGTCCAAACAGCCTACCAGGACCTCGCAAAAGCCTTTGACACAATACCCCACTTGGACATCATAAATAAGCTACCAGCTTGAATATCAACCCATTTGTCACAAGATGGGTTGCAAACTGGCTCAGGGATAGAACCCACATGGTCAGAATTGCAGGGGCCATGTCAGACTCTAAACCAGTTACAAGTGGCATCCCACAAGGCTCAGTCTTTGGACCTCTCTTGTTCGGTATATACTTCTCTGAGGTACAGGCTAACACGAGAGGACTACAGCTGACCAAGTTCACAGATGACTGCAAACTGGGTACCATAATCGACTCTCCGGCTGACACAAGCATCCTCCAAAATGGTCTCACAGAGACGGATAACTGGTGCCAGAGCTATGGCCTAAAGCTAAATGCCAAAAAGTGCACAGTCATCCCCTTTGGGAAAAACAAAGTGCCCACAAATTACCACATAGGTGGTAATCCATTAAGTACGGAAGAAGTAATTAGGGATTTGGGGACCCAAGTAGACAGTAATCTCTCCTCGGACAATCACGTTGCCAAAGTGGTTAGAAAGACCTTCTATAAAGCCCACCTTATCACAAAAGGGTTCACATCTAGATCAAGAGAGGTCATTGTGCCCCTCTACTCATCACTCATCAGGCCCATAATTGAATACAATGCCCCATTTGGGATGTACCTTACCCAGCACCTGCAGCAACTAGAGAGACCCCAAAAGTACCTCACCAAGAGGATCAAAGAACTCAAACAGATGCCCTATGCAGTTCGGCTAAAGAAACTCCAACTCTACTCAGTTGCTTACTGCCTACTCAGAGACGATCTATGCCTGACGTATAAAGCCATGTCCAACCCAGAATTAATGGACATGCTCCACCTCAGGAAATCCAAATCCCTTAGAGCTACACGCTCCAGGGACTTAAACCTCAACACAGAAATAAATAGGACATGCTGGAGGGACAGATTCATATCCCAGAGGCTCCCCTCACTCTGGATCAAAATCCCAATCCATGTTAGGTGATGCCCCTCACTGACCCTCTTCAAGAGAAATCTTGACGAGTGGATGGGAGATCGTAAGTTTACCCCTGGGATCTCTTCTGTGTCCCTGCTAGACAGAGGCACAGTAAACTAACCTTAAAAGGGCTATCTTCTGTGACCTACTACAGAGAGGCACAGTCATCTTATCTAAAAGGGTGGCAAAAGCCAAACACACTCTGGCTAGGCTTATAAATGCCCTAGGGCAGATAGCCTAGTATCAACCTATGATACTAACCTTTGTTTCCATTACCTGACATCATATTATATTTGTTTACTATAATTATCTTAATTTTTCATCAAATCTAGTCAAGAAGTTCAAAATCCTTTCTTCATTTCAAATAGCTACTATTATTTATACTTTGACGAACAGAAAATTTACCTCAGGAATGCCCCCTGTACTACTAATGGACAGATGCAGCTCCTAAATGCATTATCCCATGCATGGATCCCCTCAAATTATTTATGGTATGATCCCAATTATTCTCATTACAGATAATATATAATTATCAACCATGGGATGGGGTAAGACCAATCTATAACCAAATAGGATAGGTTAATTCGGCCACAAAAAGGGAAACTGGCTAAACTTAAAATGTCTGCAAGCCTAGTACTTATTTATGAATCTATGTTGCCTCTCATCCTTCCATAATGCATTCTATAACAGGGACTACCAAATGACCTTTACTCTTTCTGTCCACAAGGAATTCTTATACCTATAACATACAGTAAACTGTAAATAGCTGAATACTGTTGAGAATGCATGGAACAGGTAAGGGATAGCGGTAGTTTGTACATATGTTGGGTTACCAGTCACAACCCTGGGACAAAATCTTCTGACAGATAGCCTACTCACTTGTTTGAGGATAACACTCATTAATTCTACTTACCATGCTAGAAAGATATGAAGGATCTCCAGCAGGACAGCCCTCAGTAGGACTACGTTAACTAACACCAGGTCTGTCTGCGATAAGTCAAGCATTATTTTCAGTTGTTGAAAACGTATGTCCCGGCATTTAAAAAGAGTTGGCTTGATGAAAATGTTGGCACCCATTTGTCTGTAGTTGAGTCTGCCAGCAACTCTGTTATACAATGACCAAGCAAGTATCACTGCTGGAAAAGTGATCATCTGTCTTGGATCTGAACACATGACATAACTCAGATTCTTAACAGGTCTACCACATCCTTTGAGTGTGCCTGGGAACAAAAGTGAACTGCAGCAACCTCTGCCCACCATTAACCTGAAAGTTTCAGGGTTTTCCTGCAAGAGTTCACAGACCGTCTTACTACTTTAGCGTTACGTTACTGAAGCTGTTTGTATTAGTATGACTAACATATAGGTCAAAGATCAGTCTCCTAAAACACCGTAGGGATTTCATCAAATTATGTATTCTACATTTTGGCAGACACCTGAAATTCTATGACGGTATAGGGCAAACTATTAATACTGGAAAATCAGAACTTCTGAATGTGTACTCTACGATAACGCCTGTCTAGATGCAGTAGTGGAAAAATAAAATGTGGTTTTAATTTCTGCTTGCCTTCAAAAAACTGTCATCCCTAATATTTAATTGTATATTGTTTGTGTGATCTTTCTCATAGAAGTTGATTTAAAATCTCTTCGAATGGCACACATTGTCTGAAAAGTCAAACACAATTCAAAAGACAGGTTGCCAAATACTAACCAGAAACTCAGATGACCTTTCATTGACAAAAAAAAAAAAAAAAAAAAAAGCATAAATAAAAAGAACAGTAGACACAACAGAAACATCAAAGGTTGCAACTAGTCCTGATATAAATACACACATTCCTGACCATATTTCTAAGCAATTGTTTCCATATTAACCTCCAGTTTATAAAAAAATGACTACAGCTCAGGGATCACTCCTTATAATATTCACTGAGTCAAAGGACAAGTATTACCCAGTAGGCATAAAATATCTGCCACTATGTTTAGCATTTCTTTTGTGAATTAGTTCTGCGGTGGATGTCTTAATAACATGAATAACTTAAAAAAAAAATCCAATGCATTTTATTTATTTGACATTTGTTAACCGGGTTAGTCTGACTGGAGGGATACTCATTTTCAGCAGAGACCTGAGGAGAAGAGCTCCAAAAGGTAGACCATATACAGTTAAATGATAAAAGTAATCACAATACAGTAAAACAGAAATCTCATATAGTTTCAACACGTACATAGTCACAGTAACAACCATAAAGTACAGTTTTGTACCTACCATAAATGTAGATGTTCGAGTGCTAATACAGCTGCAGTCATAACAGATGGGGTTCTCCTGCCGTCAGGCAGGTCCTCGGTCGGCCGAATTCCAAAGTCTAGGTCCGGCGTCGGTTGTCGTCGCTTCTTCCCTGACATCAGTGCGACAGGGGTATAAAGGAACCTGCCGACGCCATTTTCTTCAGTTTTTCTTGCCCCAGATGTCAGGTGCCCCCAGAAGGAAGGCAATACATAAATTTGTGTAATATTGCAGTGTAATATAATCAAAATACAGTAGTTGCAAGCAAATACATCATAAATGAATACCCCTATCAGGTTGTATGAGGATGTGTTAGCCTATAGGCCTGTCCCAAGAGGGGAAGGAGGGAGGGAAACCTGGACTGCAGCTGTATTAGCACTCAAACATCTACATTTATGGTAGGTACAAAACTGTACTATGTTCATCGTGCATACAGCTGCAGTCATAACAGATGGGTAGAATCCCAAAGCTAAGAAAGGGGTGGTAGGCACTAGGTGGAACTAGGAGGAGCCAAAATGCCCTGCAAAACTGCAGTGGCAAAGCCTGCTCTAGATTTGGAGTATAATGGTAGGTTGTAGTGCTTGGAGAAGGTATGCACAGAACTCCAAGTGGCTGCTTCCAAAATATCCTTGGTAGGAACTCCTCTGAGGAAGGCTGCAGAGGTGGCTGTGGTCCTGGTGGAATGAGTTCTAATGCCTGTAGGTACAGTTTTGCCATGAAAGGAATAGCAAAAGCGTATGCAGTGGGCTATCCATTTTGAGATTGTCTGTTTGGAAATTGGCTTTCCTTGAGCTCCTACCGCATAGGACACAAAGAGCTATTCTGATTTTCTGAAAGGCTTTGTTCTGTCCAAATAATAACGCAGTTGTCTGTGGATGTCCAAGGAATGTAGTAATCTCTCCCCTTTGTTTTGAGGATTAGGATAAAAAGTAGGTAAATGTATGGCCTGATTTAAAGCTACCCTGGATACCACTTTAGGCATAAAGGACGGGTTGGTTCGTAAGGAAACTCTGTCCTGATGAAAGATGATAAAAGGCTGGACAGCCATGAGAGCCTCTAGTTCTGAAACTCTACGAGCTGAGGTGATAGCCAGAAGGAAAGCTGTTTTCCAGGACAAATATTGCAAATCTGATGAGGCAGCTGGCTCAAAGGGAGGCAAGGTCAGTTTTTCCAGAATGAAATTAAGATCCCAAGCAGGTATTGGTTGTTTCCTTGGAGATCTTAAAATTCTTAGCCCCTCTGAGGAACTGTCTTAAGAGAGGGTGAGAGAATAAAGGTGGATCAGTGTTGTATTCTGCAGAAATGGCTGAGGCATGGATTTTGATGGAGGAGAATGAAAGTCCACTGCTTAGCAGCTCAGCCAAATATTGTAGTATTTGAGGTAAATTCAGTTTTCCAGGATCCTGGCCCTTTTTCTCATTCCAGACACAAAAACGTTTCCATTTTGCGGAGTAAGCTTTTCTAGTTGATGGCCTTCTGGCCTCCAAAATGACATACTGCACCTCCTTGGAGAGTAGGGCCTGTTGTGATGCTAAGGAATCTTCCATGCGACTAGATTGAGTGTTTTTAGCTGGCTGTGAAGAGTTTTGAAGCTGTGCCGAGTCAGAAGAAGAGGCATTAGAGGCAGGGTCCATGGTGGGGAATGCGTCAGGCTCCTCAGGAGTGGGTACCAGTGTTGCCTTGGCCAGTCCGGAGCAATGAGAATCATCTTTGGTCTGTCTGCTCTGGTTTTCAATAGAACTTTGGGCAGCAGAGGAAGAGGTGGGAAGGCATAAACTGTCATTGATGTCCAACTGAAAGAGAGAGCGTCCACTCTCCAGGCCTTTGGATGGAAAATCCTTGAGCAGAATTTTGTCAATTGATGATTTTGTGGGAGGCAAAGAGATCTATGTCTGGCCTTCCCCATTCTTGGATTATTTCTGTAAACTTTTGGATGCAATTTCCATTCGTGTGGATCTGTCATATTCCTGCTTAGGTTGTCTGCCAGCGTGTTTTCCTTGCCTGGCAAGTACTGTGCTTGTAGTTCCATTTGTAAGTCCATGGCCATGTTCCAAAGTGACATGGCCAGTCTGCATAGGGGTAAGAATGTGTTCCTCCCTGTTTGTTTATGTACCACATAACTGTGGTGTTGTCCGTTCTTATCAATAGTTGACCTGGTTGTAGAAGGTCCTTGAAAGCTATAATAGCATTTATTACTGCTAGCATTTCCTTTTGATTGATGTGAAGGTGCTTTTCTTTTTGGGACCATTTGTCCTGAATGCACCGATCTGTCATGTGCGCCCCCCAGGCGTAGTCCGAGGCGTCTGTTGTGATGACGATTTGCTTGAGGCTTGCTGAATGGAAGACCTGTGTTTGTTTGACATGCTTGAGCCCACCACAGACATTCCTTTTGCAGACATGGAATTAGTGGTATTATTGTTTCCAAACTGTGGCTGTGTTGAGACTATATGTTTTTCAGGTACCATTGTAGTTTCCTCATATGCAGCTTTGCACATGGGATTAGTAAGATGCAAGATGCCATGAATCCCAGAGCCTGCAGGATTTTCCTTGCAGTCAGCCTGGTGCAATTTGCTAGTGTTCTGAAGTATTGAATTATTTGCCCCTGCTTCTCTGGCGTGAGGTAGGCCATCTGGGTGTTTGTGTCCAAATTGGCACCCAGGAAAATTATCTTCCGAGAGGGTATTAGCCTTGATTTCTTTTTGTTGACTGTGTATCCCAGAGAGTTCAACAACATTATTACATAAACATTATTACATAATTACATTTTAAATCAATTACTATTATATTTGAAATGTGATGCAAAATGATTGGCTAATTTTATTTTAAATGTTCATATAAATACACCTACTTTGTAATTGGTTTAGACTACTAAAGAAGTTGGCGACGAAAACGTTTTGTGGAATACGTTTTTGGATTGTTTTTTCACTAACAGCCTGCAGTTTTATTTGGTGGTGTTCCTATTGAGGTGGTTGGACCAATAAAGCATCTTTACATTTCGGGACCTGGATTTATTTGTACTTGGCAAAACAGCAGTTGTTTTTTATTTACAACATTATTACATAAGCCACATGTTTCAGAAGAATGTGCTTGCTGTCCGCTTGGATCAGGCAGTCGTCCAAATAGGGGTATATTTGTATCCCTTGAAGTCTGCAGTAGGCAATTACTGATGCCAGGCATTTCGTGAACACTCTGGGTGCAGTAGATAATCCAAAGGGCAATGCAGAGAATTGATAATGGGTTGAACCTGCAAGAAATCTGAGGTACCTTCTGCAATTTTGTCTGATTGGGACATGCAGGTATGCCTCCTTGAGGTCCAATGTTACCAGCCAAGACTCCTTGCCCAGCATGGGAAGAAGTTGCTGTAGAGTGAGCATCTTGAATTTTGGTACGAGTAGAAATGTGTTTAGGATGGATAGGTCCAAAATAGGTCTCCAATCTTTTCCCTTCCTTGGTACCAGAAATAGCCTGGAATAAAAACCTTGACCTTGTTCGTGCGTAGGTACCTCTTGAATAGCTTTCATGTCTGTAATTTGCCTTTGTGCCTCTGCCCTTTGATTGTGTGGCAGGTTTGGCATGCCTCTCATTTTTGGAAGGGTGTGAAAATGGAATTTGTAGCCTCTGTTTATAATGTCCAGGATCCATTTGTCCTTTGTGACAATATGCCAATTTTTTGAAAATAATGCCAGCTTTCCTCCTAAGGGGGCTGCCATTTGAGACTTGGTTGGCATGCAAAGGGGAAAGTCATTGGGTTTGTTTTCTGAAAGATTGCGAGTTATCCTCGCCACCTCTTTGTGTAGGAGCTTGCCATTGTCTGCCTCTAAACGATCCTTGGGATTGTCCTCTGCCCCTCGGGCGCCTGTATCTGCCTCTTTGGGGTCTGTCCGTGGCAGGAAAGGACCAGTTTTTTGAAGGCTAATTTCTACTAAAACGTGGGGGTTGTACCTGTAGAAAATCTTTCACAGTTTGCATTGATTTAGCCTTTTCCTCCATTTTCCTTAATACCTCCTCAGCATTAGCACCAAATAGTACATCCTTTTGAAGAGGGGCGTCTAGTAATTTAGCTTTGACATGATCAGGCAAGGCTTGTTCCTTGAGCCAGGCATGCCTACGTATGACTGATCCTGTAACAGCAGCTCTACATGAGGCCTCTAGAGTATCAAAACCACACTGTAAGGTATGCTTACCCACTTGTTCTGCACTATGCATCAAATCCTGCAACTCCTTCAAGTCTGGTTGTTCAGGTTGTGACATTTTACTTTTCAATTGTGATAACAAAAACTGTTGGTATTTTAGCAACTGACAGTTTAAGGCCCTCATGGTTAAGGTAGCCGAGGTATATACCTTTTTTCCCCACCTTTCTAAGGATCTGGAATCACTCTCGGAAGGTAATGGATTTTTAGCAATGGAGGCCTTAACTCCCTTGGGGCCCTGTGAGATGGGTTCTGGGTCAGCAGCATGGCTTTTGTATAGAAATTGGTGTGAGTCAGGAACCCTGTAGTACCAGTCAGGCTTAACTGGAGCTGGAGGTAGAGAGTCCGGGTTAAGGCAGGCCATCGAGTAAACATCATCTAGGATGTCCAAGACAGGAGGTATAGCCAGAGGCCTGTGCTGAGGTAGCAAGAGAAATTCCCTAAGACTTTTCTTGGAATCTGAATAATCTTGGCCTTCCCAGTGGAAGTGTTCCCTTAAGGTATGCAAAGTTTCCCCAAATGAGTAATCCTCAGGGGGGGATACAGAAGGGATGGATTCCTCCGCATCAGAGTCTTCAAAAGGGGAGTAAGAATGTTCCTGATCATCAGAGTGCTCTGAAATAATGGAGCCCTGATCAGAGGAGGGGGAATCTTCCTCCACTCTGGGCCTTTTGTCCGGTGGGGGCTGAGAACCTCTGATAAGAGTAACTAAATCCTCAGCCATTTTAAGCATCTGTTTCTTAGGCATGGGGCCTGGAGATGGGCCCTGTGTAGCTGGTCTCTTAGAGTGCATGGTTGCTTTAGACTTAGTGAAAGCCTTGATGGAGAAAGAAGAGGAAGGTCTGAAGACACCTTGAGTGGAGGTGGACCTGTCCACATTCTGAGTTTCAACACCAAGAGTGGCTTCGGTATCTGTAGTCGGGATGTGGGCCGAGGAGCCTGCGACCTCGGGCACAGGAGACACTGTCAAAGAAGTGTCGTCGGTAGTCAGGGGCTGCGTAGGCGCCTCGCTGAGAACCGGACCACGTGTAGTCGGCTTTGGCGTGGTGTCGGTAGAGGCCGCGGACCTCGTGTGTCGGTCCTTATCTTTGCGTTTTTTAGACAAAACTGGAGTCGGGAGTATCCGACGACATAATATAGTTAAAAGCTTTCCCAAAATAATGCTGGGCGAACTCCACCCGACGCTTAATGGTGCGTTTGTTGAATGTAGCACAAAAGCGATAGACCGAGACGTCGTGGTCTGGGCCTAAACAAGGTATACAGAGGGAATGGAAATCCTTATGCGGTATTTGCTTCCCAAAAGAAATACAATTATTAACTTTGTCTGACATCGGTCTGAGGCAAGAAAAGTTTCCCCAACGTGGTACTTAGCTTTCAAGAAGACTTCGGTTTCCAAATTTTCGTAATCTCAGGAGCTGGCCGACCGGCACTTGCGAACTGCTTCTGCTTCGGGCACTGCGCGGCAAGAAAGACTGAAGAAAATGGCATCGGCTGGTTCCTTTATACCCCTGTCGCACTGACGTCAGGGAAGAAGCGACGACAACCGACGCCGGACCTAGACTTTGGAATTCGGCCGACCTAGGACCCGCCTGACGGCAGGAGAACCCCATCTGTTATGACTGCAGCTGTATGCACGATGAACATCATGCTGTATAATAGTAAGCACATGTAGCTGCATCCCATACATAGTTAAAGTATAATTTCTTAATGATATAAGGCATCATCCTACAGATGTAAGGCATCCTCTTAAGCATAGTCAGAATAACAATGATATGATACATTATAACAGTAGGCACAGGAAGTTTCATCCTATACCTAGTCATTGTACAATTTCTTACAGATGACTCAGGAATAACTTGACACACACTACAGAAATGAACTTAAACTTCAGATGGTTAAAAGGGAGTTTGTGGACACTACAGACCAGAGGGAATAGTCATGTCCAGTCATCTGACCTGTGTAAAAGGGAATGTGTGATACTAAAGACAGTTCTCAAGGCTGATGAGATCCAAGCTCACTTGCACAATGATTTTTTTTCAAAAATGTTTATTTTGTATTCACGGTAAAGCAACATGATAGTAAACAGATAATTGATATAAAACATATTGAGATAACAACAAAAAACATATGCACTACATAACAGTAATTATTTACACTATTTGCAGAGTGCTACACAAAGAAATCAGATGTACAAAGTAAGATGATAAAGAATTTGACAAGCAGTTAAATTGGAACAAAAGGGTTATCACAAATGTGATCTATACATTTAAACAAAAACACCTTTCATGTTTAGGCACTGAATACTGCAGTTATATATGAAGACCAAAACATAACTCAAAACTGGTTAGACACCTCTAAACTTTCCTAATCAGGCTTCAGAAACATGGCTGTTAAATATATATCCTCGCATAAATTTCTAACAAAAAGCAAGGACAAACGTCAGTATTACCAACAATATTGGAATCTTCTCCTGGAGCATATTTTAAAAGATTAAAGATAAGAGCAGAATTATTTTTTGTCTCCATATATCTATCACTTGCACAATGTTCAGAGTTTTATGGGTCCAAGTCGTTTACACTTCCCTTTGTCTCCTCCTACTGGTTATTTAAGAAGTTCCTCTTCAAGTGCTTGAGTGGTCATGCACTGCAAAGTGATCCAAATTCATAAAAGTGCATTTTTGTGAGACTTTTTACATAGGTACTTGTTTTAGTCTACGCCCTTTGGCCTGAAGAAAATAATTACTCCAGCATTATGTATGTTACAGTATTGTTTTGTCTAAATACTCATGGTCAAGTGAAAGGACTACTTCAGTAAGAGTAAAGTACAAGTTTAGTTACTATTAGTAATGAGGTGCAGAACTGGGTACGTAAATTATAAGGCAAAGATAAACAGTTAATTATAGAGCGCAAGTTAGAAGCTCTAGCTTGACTAAATAAACTGTTATCTACCTACCTGTTGGCTACTAAGGTGCTATTGCCATTTTTAGCTTGTCTGAATGCACAAGGTCAGACTGTTCTTAAAACAGTTTTACTTGATTTCCACGGTTGAGTAAGCGGATCCTCACTGACTTGCTATGTTCACAAAAACATGTATGCTCATCTGGACTTTTCCTTCTCACCTGTACACTGAACCCTTTAGAATCCCAGTTAGTCTGGGTGCACAGGTCTTTATTAAGTGCTTTATTTGACTAATAGCTACAAACTACAACCCTCTCAACCTACAGACATTGAAAAATAGGGACATCCTGCTAAAAAATCTGGACATCTAATTAGTATAAATTTTGAATACCAAATAGCACATAAACCTTCCCCGATTTCAGTAGGGATGTGGGATGCTACTCTGAAACACGTTTAAAAAAAAGAGTGACAAAATGATGGAAAAATATAAGCACATTATCAGAGAGAGAGACTGTAAAATCCGTAGACTTTAATGAACTGCAATAAAAAATTCCACCATACAAGGTCAATTAATTTTGCTTTAGGAAAAGGGAGCTGTAAGATGTGTGTCCTCTTTCTTTAAATTATTGTTGCTACAATTATGTTGGTTATGTAGTTTGGTTTACTGTGTACTAAACAGCTTCAAAAAATCACATAATGAGGGAGATGCAGAAAATTTCATGTTTGGGGTAACTCAAGCCTGAAACGGGCATACCTCCAAAAATAGGGACATCCTGTGCAGTGGCAAAGCAGGCTTGAAGATAGGAATGTTCCTCCAAAATACAGACAGATGAGAAGTTAAGACACAGTGTGCAGCAAGCATTTCACTGACTAACAACTACATTCATAAAAAGTGTGTGTACTCAATCTTGGCTGATTTAAGTTATCTGAAACACCGATTTAAATTGGGAATAGTTGTGTTTTAGATTATTATTAAAATTAACTCTGATACTGATTACCCATTACATTATATTTTATTTTCTGGCAAATTTAACTGTGGCAATCCAATGATTTGATTTCTTCTGCATAGGTAAACTACTAAACAGAGGTTTCTTTAAGCAGTGTAAAACACTAAGCGGCTGATATACTTCCTCAGGGTACTAAATTCTGTAATAAATGTACATACTTGTTAAAATGGTTACTGGTAAACATACATACAAATATTCAGAAAAACATGTTAAAGTTGATCTGTCCTTCAAATATTCAGAAAAACATGTTAAAGTTGATCTGTCCTTCAGTTTATGGAGGACAATTATAAAGTACAGTTGTGTACACTTACCATAAATGTAGATGTTCGAGTGTATTCACTGTTGCAGTCATCACATTTGGGTTATCTGCTTGCAGGTAGCCATCAGTTGGCCTGATTATCAAAGTCTTGGGTCCTGCGTCGATTGCTGTCTCATCTTCCATGACGTCAGGTAGTCAGGGGTATAAAGCATGCAGCTGATGCCATTACATCAGTTTTTCTTGTCACAGATGTCAGGTGCCCCCAAAATGGGAAGCAATTATATACAAGGTTACACCTCCAACAAAAAGCAAATACACCAGAAAGCTTTAGGCATAGTAAACAAGAAAAGAGGTATAGTCAATAGAAGTCAGGGGGCTGGAGGGAGGGTAACCAGGACTGCAACAGTGAATACACTCCTACATTTATGGTAAGTGTACACAACTGTACTATGTTCATGTTTCACTGATGCAGTCATCACATTTGGGTAGATTCCCAAAGCTAAGGATGGCAGGAGGCAATTAGATAGCATTAGGACCTGCTAAAAGGCCCTGCAAGACTGCAGTGGCAAAGCCAGCCCTGGATTTAGAAAAAATAGGCAAGTGGTAATGCTTGGTGAAGGTATGTACAGAGCTCCAGGTAGCAGCTTCTAGGATGTCCCTGGTAGGGACACCTCTGAAAAAAGCTGTAGAGGTAGATGCAGCCCTGGTGGAATTAGGTCTTATGCCCTGTGGGGTAGGTTTTCCATAGCAGAAATGAATGCAATGGCCTATCCACTTAGAAATGGTTTGATTTGAAATGGCCTTCCCCTCTGCCCCTGCAGCAAATGCAACCAGCAGCTGTTCAGATTTCCTGGGAGGCTTAGTCCTGTCCAGGTAAAATCTAAGTTGTCTGTGCATGTCCAAGGAGTGCAGTATTCATTCCCCTTTGTTCTGTGGATTATAAAAGAAGGTTGGCAAATGAATGGACTTAAGGGCCACACTGGATACCACCTTGGGCATAAAGGAAGGATTGATCCTGAGGGACACCCTATCCGCATGAAAGATGATGAAAGCCTCCACTGCCATGAGGGCCTGTAATTCAGACACCCTTCTTGCTGAAGTGATGGCTAGAAAGAAGGCTGTTTTCCAAGAAAGGAATTTCAGCTCTGCATTTGCAGCTGGCTCAAAGGGAGGTAAAGTGAGCTTTTCCAATACAAAGTTAAGGTCCCAGGCTGGAGTAGGGGCTCTCCTGTGTGGTTTTATGTTTTTGGCCCCTCTGAGGAATTGCTTCAGCAGTGGATGAGAGAAGAGAGGTGGTTCTGTATTGTAATGTGCTGAAATGGCCGAGGCATGAATTTTGATGGAAGAAAAGGAAAGGCCCTTGTGAAGTATCTCAGTTAAGTATTGAAGAATGTGCGGTAAACTGGGCACTCCTGTGCCCATCCCCTGAGTCTGGCTCCAGGAACAGAATCTTTTCCATTTTTCAGCATAGGATTTTCTATTACTAGGCCTCCTTGCCTCCAGAATGACATCCATCACTTGCTTACTGAGGGATGGGTAATGGAGAGATCAGGTAATTAGCCTGGCTGCAAGGTTCAGGGTTTGAAGCTGTGGGTGCAGAATCTGGCCCTCCTGCTGGGATAGCAGGGCAGGGGTCTGAGGCAGGTGCCATGGTTCCAGCAGTGTCACACTGCACAAGGGGGGGGGTACCAGTGTTGCCGTGGTCAGTCTGGTGCAATAAGTATTGCCCTTGGTTTGTCCTGTTTGATCTTTAGTAGCACTTTGGAGAGGAGAGGCAGAAGGGGAAAGGCATAAACGGATAGTTTTTTCCAGGTGAAGGACACGACATTCACTTTCAAAGCTTGTTTGTGGGGAGTCCTTGTGCAGAATTTGTCCAATTGATAGTTCTGAGGGCAGGCAAACAGGTCTATCTCTGGGCTCCCCATTTGTTTCTCAACATGTTGAATATCTTTGGTTCCAGTTTCCACTCGTGTGGGTCCATGAGATTTCTGCTTAGGTCGTCTGCCAGTGTATTTAGCTTGCCTGGCAGGAATTGAGCTTGTAGGTGCACTTGGTAGCTCAAGGCTGTATTCCACAGAGCCATGGCTAATCTGCAGAGAGAGTATGAGTGGGTTCCCCCCTGCTTGTTTATATACCACATAACAGTGGTGTTGTCTGTCTTTACCAATAATTGTCCTGGAAGAATGTGGTCCTTGAAGGCTGTCAGAGCATTCTGTACAGCTAACATTTCTTTTTGATTGATATGCAGGTGCATTTGACTCAGGTTCAACTTGCCCTGAATGCACTGCCCTGCCAAGTGAGCCCCCATGCATAGTTTGAAGCATCTGTTGTTTGGGTTTGGGCGGCAGGGGGTAGAGTGAATGGCAGTCCCTTGTTTTGGTGGCAGGCCTCTGCCCACCAAAGAAACTCTATCTTTAGACAAGGTATGATAGGAATCATTGATTCTAGGTCCTGAGAATGTTGAGACCATAGGCTTTTTAGATACCATTGTAATTTCCTCATGCATATGGAATCAGTAGTATGCAAGAGGCCATGAACCCTAGGGCTTGCAGTATTTTCCTTGCAGATGGCTGGGTCTTTGCAGCCAGTAGTTTGAAGTAGGTTGTCAAATGAACTTTTTTCTCTGGCGTGAAGTAGGCCATCTGGGAAGTTGTATTCAAGCTTGCTCCCAGGAATACAATTTGTTGACAGGGTACTAGATGTGATTTCTTTTTGTTTATGGTGTACCCCAGAGAAGTTAGTAATTTCTTTACAAATGCCAGATGATTTATTAGTATGTCCTGGCTTTCTGCCTGAATTAGACAATCGTCCAGGTATGGGTAAATTTTAATATTTCTTTATCTACAAAATGCAATGACTGGAGCTAGGCACTTTGTGAATACTCTGGGCACAGTAGATAAGCCAAAGGGCAGTGCAGAGAACTGATAGTACATGTAGCCTGCTCTGAAGCGTAGGTATCTTCTGCAAGAGTCCCTTATTGGGATGTGCAGGTAGGCTTCCTTTAAATCCAGTGTTGCCAACCAGGCATTTTTGCCTAGCATGGGAAGCAGCTGATTAAGAGTTAGCATTTTGAATTTCCAAAAAGGTGTTTAGGATAGACAGGTCCAGAATAGGACGCCAGGAATAGTCTTTTCTGGGTACCAGGAAAAGTCTTGAGTAGAAACCTTGCCCCCATTCTTCTTCTGGGACAGGTCGAATAGCCCTGATGCTTAGAAGAGAGAGAACTTGCCTTTGAGCCTCTGCCCACTGATCTGGGGGTAGGTCTGGCCAACCATTTGGGGTTGGTAAGGAGTGGAAGTGGAATCTGTATCCTTGGGAATCTACATTTAAAACCCATTTGTCTTGGGTAATGAATTCCCAGTTTCTTGCATGCAGGGCGATCTTTCCCCCTAAAGGAACAGTCAGCCGAGCAGGGCTTGGAAGGTTTAAAGTTGTCATTGTGCCAGTTTGCCAAAGGGGGGTGTCTTACTACTCCCAGCTTTGTAAGTGGAATTTCCCACTGCTAAGGCCTGTGAATATCTTGAGACTGAAGCCTGGGTGGTCTGCTTGTTATGGGTTTGGACTGAGAAGGCCTGGAAGAGGCAGGAAAGGACAAATTCTTAGAAGGCCAGTGTCTACTAAATCTGGGAGGCTGTACTTGCAGGAAATCTTTAACAGTTTGCATAGATTTAGCTTTTTCTGCCATCTTTTTAAGTACTTCTCCTGCTTTGTTGCCAAACAGGCTGTCTTGGTTTAAGGGAGCATCTAGTAATTTAGCTTTAACATGATCTGGCAAAGATTACTCCTTAAGCCAAGCATGCCTTCTAAGTACAGACCCAGTGACAGCAGCCCTGCAAGATGCCTCTAATGAATTAAAACCACATTGCAAAGTATGTTTTCCAACTTGTTCAGCAGAGTGCATTAAATCCTGTAATTCTTTATTTTCAGCACAGTTAGGAATCAACATCATTTTCTGTTTAAGCAATCCAATAATATGCTGCTGAGACTTTAACATATGAAACTGGCAGTTTAAGGCCCTAATGGCCAAAGTTGCAGAAGTGTACACCTTCTTACCCCACCTATCCAGTGTCCTGCAATCTCTATCAGAGGGGGTAGGGTTTTTGGCAGTAGTAGCCTTAATGCCTTTGGGTCCCTGTGAAATGGTCTCAGGATCCACAGTAGGATTTTTAAAAGGAACTTGTGAGAGTCAGGTACCCTGTAATACCTGTCAGGTTTTCTAGGAGCAGGAGGTAAAGAGTCAGGAGCCATTGTAGATTCCGAGAAGGCATAATCTATAATATGTCCAGTACAGGAGGGATGGCTAAAGGCCTAATTTGAGGTAGGAGTAAGAATTCCCTAAACTGCTTTTTGGAGTCAGAGTAATCCTGGATTTCCCAGCAGAAATGCTCCCTAGAAGTATGCAAGTTTTCACCAAAAGAGAAATCATCTGGAGGGGAGGCAGTGGGAATGGAGTCCTCTGCATCAGAATCCTCATAGGTAGGTAAGGGCAACTCCTGGTCATCAGAGAAAACAGAAATTTCAGAATCCTGATCAGAAGAATCAAAAGGAAAATTGGTTCTAGGTCTCTTAGAGGGAGAAGGGTGGCTTCCCTGCTTAGAGTAATAAGGTCTTCAGCCATTCTTATTTGTTTTTTAGGCATAGGGGCCTGACCATGCAGTCTGGGCGTCTGTTTTCTAGGCATGGATTGAGTTTTAGGCCTTGAAGAAGAAGATGGCGTTGGTTTAATATGAAAGTCAGTAGGCCTGAATACACACTCAGAAGCCGGTGCCTGCACAGCAGCTCTGGACCCATCTAAGGTAGAGACATCCACAGGTCCCACAGTCGAAGAAGCATCTCGCGGCATACCAGACTCCGAATGGGTCTCAGTAGAGGCCTGCGAATCTGAAGTAGGGGGTATCGGGGGCTGCGAAAGCGCCTCACTGAGTACCAGCAAACTGGCGACTAGCTTAGGAGAAGCATCGTCGGCAGCTTTGGATCTATGCGGTCTGTCTCTGCCTTTATCTTTGCATTATTTCGGAATGTCAGTAGTCGGGTGGCTTACCGAAGCCATTTCTGGATAATTGAACCGAGTACCAAAAAATTTAGATGTGAAAATGAACCGACGACGAATAGTTCGAGGTTTGAATAAGGCAAAAAACCAACAGCGAGGTACATCATGGTCTGGCCCTAAGCAAGGAATGCATTATGAATGAAAATCTTTACTAGGTATATGCTTTCCACAAGAAATACAATTGTTAACTTTTACTGACATCGGTTTAGAGCAAGAAAAAGGATCCTCAATGGGGTACTTAGCTTAGTTGAAGACTTCGGATCTGAAACTCGAAAACAAAAATTTCAGGAGGTGGCCAATTGGCCCTTGCGAACTGCTTCTGCTTCGGGCACCGCATGGCAAGAAAGACTGATGTAATGGCATCGGCTGCATGCTTTATACCCCTGACTACCTGACGTCATGGAAGATGAGACAGCAACCGACGCAGAACCCAAGACTTTGATAATCAAGCCAACCGAGGGCTACCTGCAAGCAGATAACCCAAAATGTAATGACTGCAACAGTGAAACACGAAGAACATCTTCTACTCTTTTCGATAAGTGCCATGGGATCATTTGCACCTACCTGAGCTACCTTCAACTCAAGCAGAATGGGGCCTTATTATTCGAGCTACTGAACATACTGAACATGGATCTAAAAATTAGGTACTTTTCCGTTAAATCCATACCAGTTCAAGCTGCTCTATTTTGCTGGTATTTCAGTGTGTGGTTTGCTGGTATTTCAATTTGTGTGTGACAAGTACATGTGTAAACTTACAAACCAGTTTCTACCAGCATTTCACCGTGAATCACTCCTATAACTTCGCTTATCCAGACACTGGGTGCCATACCCAAAAAGTGGAGCACTTGTGGCGAAAAAAAAACGCCAAAGAGGGACTGCTCGCCAAGATTTACAGTCTTATTTGATTGAATTCATGTGGCGTCACATGCATGGCAAAGGAGAAATGTTCTCTGCTATGTTAAATGCGATCGTTACTTTCATTTCTGCTAGTTAGTGTTACACTACTTTCTTTGGACACTGCAGTGTTTACTTACTACTGCTGCGATCCCTGTTCAATGTGTTAAAGTTTACATGTGCTTCTGATCCCTGTTCCATTCACTAGATGTCATTGCTGTTACTGTCTTACATTAATTAAAAGTGTTACATACACGAAAAACAGAATTCCTTCTTCGTGTACTTCTTTTAACATTAAACATTTGTCAGTCCTGTAACAATGAGTAAATACCGGCAAAACACAACAGTGCCAGCAGCGCAAAGACATGGTAGGGGTTTAACGGAAAAGTACCTTAATTTTCAGATCCTTATCTAAGCTACCGAGCATTATAAGGACCCGGGAATTACTATCTCCTGTGAGCTATGTTATTTGCTCATATTCGGTTAATTTGTAAGAGTGTAGGTTCCATGTTATCTTTGAAATATAGATAAGTGTTTGCAATCAACAGAGTTTGGTGACATTCAATAACTTGCTACACAGACCAGCTGTTGAATGTAGAACATCCTTTTACCTACATTCCACTACTAATTGGAAATAGAATGTAAGCAATGGTCTTTCATTAGGATATTCATTGACGTTAAGAAGTTAGGTTTGCACTGTTTCTAAAAGAGTTAAACTTTGCACTATGTCTAAAAGAGTTAAACTGATTCATTGTCAGTTAATGAGTGGTCACCTTAGGAATACTAACAAAGTCACAAGTGTTTAGTGGCAGACAATCTGCCCGTTTGTCACCATGGCTTAAACACCAGGAATAAACTCACTTTTAAGTGGAGCACTCGAATCATAACTTAAAGAACAAGGCATTTTATATTAGACTGGAACAAGATTCCTCTCACTATATCAGCTACATCACTAGGTGTCTTTAAAAGCAGGTCTGATGATTTTTATGAGGGACAAAAAAATGACCTCGAGCCCACCATGTAAGCATGCATACGGACTAACAGACAGACCCACCTACCCTACATATTAAGATCTTCTAAAGGACCTGCCTATGAAAGACTCATTAATGTCTCAGGACTTCATAATTTAGCAAAACTAGAATTCTTATGCCCAACATTTTACAAAGATCTCCCACTGACCACAGATAATCAGACATACACAGTCACAAAAGCATGACAGCAACAGGATTAAAACTGAAACCATCTAGACCCAGAGAGTCCCCATATTCTGGAATAGACTGTCCATGCCTGTCAAGCAGACCACCTCCTTGGCCCTCTTCAAAAGGAACCTTGACGATTGGATGGGAGATAGGAAATTCACCCCTGGGGATCATATGTCAGTCGCCCTGCTAGACAGGGGTCGAGGGAAGTAAATATTGTGGGAAGAAATATCCAGGGAATTGGTATGGCTAGACTTGTATAGGCCCTAGGGCCGATAGCCTAGTACCAACCTATGAACCTAAAACCTGTAAGACAGATGCTGCAAACCTACAACACCAACAACTTCCTTGTAATTGGTGACTCCAGTGTACAGAAAAATACGTGAATACTTCACAGAACTTTGCAAAAAGTTTCTAACAGTGTCATGCCTACCTGGGGCCAAAGTTAGGGACATCTCAACCAGATAAAAATGAATAATGGTAATAATGACCCGTTCATATCAGAGTGAATGAGGACTACCCTCTAGGATAAGCAATGGAATATATTTGGATTATCAGACATTATTGCTAGTATGGGATATAAACACACCTACAAAATAAAATCCTCCCTCATATGGCAGCTGTACATTAAGGCAAACTGTTGGCATTCAACCAGTGGCTAAGGACATGTTGCCAAGGAAAAGGGAATTAAAGACACAGGAATCAGTATCTGGAGGAAGCACAGTCTGCAGATGAGCAGAATTGCTGTCTCACAGTAAAAAGTACCCTGCTTTGATTCTCAGCTGAATTTCCTTCTGTGTGGCATCTGCACGTCCTCCCTGCATCTATGTGGGATATCTCTGGGTGTTTGTTTCCTCCAAAGACAAGCAGTACGTGAATTAGCACTCACCAAACTGCCCATCAGTTGTGCGAGTAATATGTAAACATATATATTCTGCAGCAGATCACTGTCCTGTCCAGAGGAGCTTTCAATGCCTTGCACTAAGTAACTGCCGTGATAAGTTCCCTTTTCCCTCACGACTTTGTAAAGGAATAAGCCTGGAGTAAGACGTGCTACCACTACCAGCCATGCTGCTGTGGATCAAATGGGCTTCACTTCTTTCTCAGTATGAGACAGAAGTACTAGAAATGGAATTTTCTGCTTCCACTATGTCTTTCTGAGAACTCTTCAATTAAAAAAAAAAGACAGATGCACAAAATAAATATAAAAAAAAAAAAAAAAAAAAAAAGAGGCAAATGTGACTATGTTAAATACACTCAGCAATAAAACATGCAACTTAAAATCTTTTCTCTGCTTGAAGGAGGTTTGTATCTGTACCATTACTGAAAATTTGTTTGAAAATTCAAAATGTGTATCTAACATTTCAAGATATTTAGGTTGCTGAGCTGACAGGATAGGTGGCAGTGTTGCAATACTTCTAAAATAAATCATCTAAAAGCCAGAAGCCAAGAAAACATCTCAGGACTTGAAAAACTGCTCAAGCAATACTAAATAAAAGCATATGTACAGTCTACGCCCCCTACAGAGAATGACAATTTGCAGACCATGCTGCAGTATGTACAAATTAACAAAAATATATAAATTATTGGGGTATTAACTACCCAAAAATTTACTGGGTAAACTAATCAATGTCAAACAAATATGCACAAATATTAATTGCTTATGTTAATCAAAACAACTAAGAAAAAAAAAACTACAAAATCCAACTACAGATGGATTTATGTTTTGCCCCCATGCATGGTTATACTCTTTGCAATTAAAACAAATAATAATAATAATAATACCATCACCTTTCACACAACAGTAATATCAAAATAAGTCAGAAATAAATCATCCTTCCTAGACTTTACTACTGGAAACTAAGCTGCAGTAAATGACATACTTAAGAAAACAGACTGCAATTTTACATTCAGTGACTCAAACAAGACTGTTCAGGGTACTGACAATAACTCCTATATTATTAACTTCAACATTCATGAATGCATACCAGTAACAGATAAATATACATGTAAATTCAATAAAATCCTTTGGTGGAATCTCACCACTAATAAGCCACAAAACAGAAAAAAACAGGCATTACCTAGCTTTCAAATTTCTTTACTTGCAAAAATAAACTGCTGCCACAAATAAAAAGAAAACATTCAAAAGCTAGCTACGAAAACAAAATCGCCACTAATTCTAAGGACAACCACAAAGCATTCTATAGCTATGTCAAGAATCTCGATGGCAACACCCAGATGTGCTCTGAGTTACAGCACAAAGGCACGAAAATTACAGAACCAACTGATATTGTAACATCCTGGCAGATAGGTTCAGTGCTAACTTTACCCACCCACCCCCTAAAGGGCCCATATCTATACAGAAAGAATGCAGAGTCCCTGTAACCACAACTACACAGGTAAAAGCACAGCATCCATGGGACCGGACAACATCCCAGGCTGCGTTTTACACAACTACAGAACGAACTGGCTCCCCACTTAAGCACCATGTTCAATAATAGCTTTACATCAGGCTTTGTGCCCACTGAATGGCGCACAGCAACAGTTATCCCACTCCACAAAGGGGAGCCACCACTGATCCCTGGAACTATCGACCTATTAGCCTGATGAGCCTGGTCTGCAAGGCCATGGAACGTATCATCATGGAACTCATAAACAAAGACATTGGTAACCTCCAAACTCTGGATCCCACCCAGTTCGGGTTTGTGAAAGGCAGCTCATGCCTCATGAACCTGATTGACTTCTTTGAGGCAGTCACCAAAGCCGTAGATGAGGGTAAGGTGGTTCACACAGCCTATCTTGACCTCGCCAAGGCTTTCGACACCATCCCCCATTCTGGAATTATAGCTAAACTCACTAAACTAGGTATAAATCCTTACGTCACAAGATGGGTTGCCAACTGGCTCACTGGCAGAACCCACACTGTAAAAGTTGCAGACTCCAAATATGACCTCAAAGCAGTGACAAGTGGAGTACCACAGGGTTCCGTCCTGGGACCTCTCCTGTTTGGTATCTACTTCTCTGAAGTACAGGCTAACACAGAAGGCTTCTGGCTAACAAAGCTTGCAGATGACTGCAAACTAGGAGCCATAGGCAAGTCCCCAAATGATGTGGACATCCTACAGAAGGGCCTCGCTGAGACAGATGCCTGGTGTCAGAGCCATGGCCTCACGCTCAATGGCAAAAAGTGCAGTGTCATCCCCTTTGGTAAAAACTCTGTTCCCATGAACTACAACATAGGCAGCAATCTACTTAACACTGAATGTGTGTTAGGAGACCTTGGGACTCAGGTGGACAGTGGTCTCTCCTTTGATAGTCACATCGCCACAGTAGTCAGGAAGTCCTTCTACGTGGCACACTTCATCATAAAAGGGTTCTCATCCAGGAAAAAAGAGGTCATTGTTCCCCTCTACTCGACACTCACTAGACCCATTATAGAGTACAATGCCCCTTTTGGAATGTACCTCACAAACATCTGCAGCAGCTGGAAAGGCCACAAAAGTACCTCACAAAGACGATTACTGGCCTCAAACAAATGCCCTACACGGACCGCCTCAAAAAACTCCAGATTTACTCTGTAGCATATCGCCTACTCTGAGGTGATCTCTGCCTAACATATAAAGCTATGTCAAACCCAGAGCTGTTGGGCATGCTACACCTAAAGAAATCCCAATCCCTCAGAGCTATATGCTCTAGGGACCTAAATCTTGTCAGCACAATAAACAGGACATGCTGGAGGGATAGATTCCTGTCCCAGAGACTTCCCATACTCTGGAACAGGCTACCCATCTATGTCAAGAAAAGTTCTTCATTAGCACTCTTCAAGAAAAATCTTGATGAGTGGATGGGAAATAAGAAATACACCCCAGGGATCACTTCAGTGTCTCTGCTTGACAGTGGCACAGGAAAATAACTTTCTTGGGTGGCGCCTTGTTGGCTAGGCTTACGTAGGCCCTTGGGCCGAAAGCCTAGTACCTACCTATGAACCTATGCAGCAGGCAACGCCCTTCATGTTTCAAATAAAACAGTTAATAAGCGGAACAGGAATGAAGTCTGCCGGCCTTCTTAACTTTGGTTCATTACTACCTATAAGCAGGCAACGCCCTTCATGTGTCAAATAAAACAGTTAATAAGCGGAACAGGAATGAAGTCTGTCGGCCTTCTTAACTTTGGTTCATTACTACCTTTATTATCAAGTCCAGGAAGGTTCCTGGTAATGGCTACATATAAACCAGTCACCTAAATCGCCAGTAGCTCCCATTAGTAAAGTTGTAGAAATCACTTGGCCAAGTGTTGCAATGCATCCTGACATACTTCCACAAAATCCATCCCTCTAATAAAAGATACCATTTGTCCTGTGTATGCAGCCTGTTTGCAATATGGTAACAGTTTAAAGTGAAAGTAAATTAATACAGGAATACATGATATGATCCCTGATAAAACATCCCATTGTCCTGCATGTTCTGCCTGTGACTCAGAAAGAAAGCAGTTTAATACAGAAATTAGTTTTCTGCTGCTAGCAGTCTTGCTTAATATGAAAAAAATGCCTTAATAGATATTTTTTCACACAGATACTGGAATATTACACTCAGAGAATGTGCTAATACGAAATGAACATTTTACAAAATTCTAGGTGACAGTCTCTTATTGCCAAGAGAGAACCAAATATCAAAATTATTCTTGAAAAGGAGATGTTAAAGTTTTGTACAAGGGAGAGTAATAACTAATAACCCAAAGGGAACATATTCCTGTTTTGGCTGCCAGCAGTGTCTGTATTTGGCTAAGAGCCCCAGATGAATAATAATTGTGCTGAATGAACAGCAGGGGCTGATGGTAGACCACCATGTGATACCTTTAATGCACAACTTACAGTACGCAAGTCCATTTATACTGGAGAGATAAGCAGACAGTTGAAACTGAAAGTGGCAGAACATACAATGTCTATTAAAGACAAAGGCAACGATAATGCTTTATATAAACATTGTCAAAATTATAATGGTTTTAAAAGACTTTACCTGTTGTATTTCAGAAATCTCAAAAATTAATTTAGTGGACAGGATGTTAATGTTCTTCTTGAAAAGTATGCACTTATGTGCCACATAAAATGTAATACTTTCCAACATCCAGGAATAAATGAGATATTGAACAACAACAGTTTTGTTTCAAAGGTGAAACCATTAATTTATTGAAAGAGTGCAGTAAAGCCCAAGTATATGTCTTTTGGAAGGTTAATTGTATGATCCAATACATTTCAAGTATATTTTGATGTCATGTTGTGAAGCTTATTTAAATCACTGTTGATATGATGTTGTCTGAAGCAATTTGTATGTTCAAATGTAAATGAAAGCTCTTACTTTTAATTTTTAATAAACAGGTTTGTTTTCTACATTAACTTCTCCATGCTGTATATCACTGTATGTTTTGCTAATGATGGTAGTATTTTTTGGACAAACAGTCACTGCATTGTTTTTCTTAGAAATTACTTAATTGCAACTTCCTGCCTTGTCTATAAGCCAATGTCTAATTTGATTCTACATGACAATGTTTCGCCTGGAATCAAATAAATCAGGGAAATATCACCAGGTCAATGAGCCCGATACTAAACATAATGTTGATGTTCTTCGTCTCCCATTGCTGCAGTCCTTACATATGGGTAGTCCGCTGTCCACAATCGGCCCGAATACCAAAGGGCTAGAACCGGCGTCGGTCATCGGCGCCCGAGACTGACGTCAGTACATGCCAGTACAAATGCGCATGACCGACGCCATATACTCAGTCTTTCTTGCCGCGTGGTCCTAAGCAGAAGCAGCCTTTTGCAAGTGCCGTTCGGCGTTCTGGAATTGTCGGTTTTTGAGTTTCAGACCGGAGACCAAGTTGGGCTAAGTACCCCGTTGGGGACACTTTTGTCTTTTCTTGCCTCAGTATTGACGGATGTCAGAAAAAGTTAATAACTGTATTTCTTGTGGGAAACAGATTCCTCATAGGGATTACCATTCACTCTGTATTCCTTGTTTAGGGCCTGAGCACGACGTGGTTGGGTGTTGCTTTTGTGCTACTTTTAACAAGCGTACTATTAAACGTCGGTTGGACTGTGCTAGGCTTGTGTTTGGTAAACGTTGTAATTACAACATGCCGTCGGATTCTCCGACGCCTGGTTCTTCTAAGAAACGCAAAGAGAAGGCTTTGCGATCCAAACAGGATGAGTCGTCCACTCCGGACGCCGGTTCTGTAGAACCACCGAATACTTCAGCGGCTCCTTCTGAAAGTTTACCTGAGTCTCAAGGGGAGCCTTTGTTACTACAGGTAGTGGCTTCTCCTGTGTTAGGCCAGGCTGAGGGTGCTTCTCAGATGTCGGTGGTTCCCTCCCCTCATAGGGTAGTTGGGCCTCCTCCTTCTCAAAGCAAAAGCCATTCTAAGTCTAAGTCTGCCCCTGCTGGTGCTAGTCCCCAGGGTCCAGCTCCTAGGAAGCACATGTTAAAGATGGCTGAAGATTTGATAACTTTAATTAGGGGTTCTATGCCCCCCCGAGAAGAGGCCCAGGGTACAGACAGAGTTGGAGGGTTTGGTTCAGTCTTCCAATGAGTCAGATTCTTCTGTGGAAGAACTTCAGGATTTCCCTCCCTATTCTGATTTGGAGGCTGAGGACACTACTCCCTCTGCGTCCCCTCCAGAAGATTTTTCTTTCTCTGAGACTCTGCATTCCATGAGGGAATATTTCAAATGGGAAGGCCAGGATTATTCTGATTCTCGTAAAAGGCTAAGAGAATTCTTGTTTTTGCCTCAGCATAGGCCCTTGGCTATTCCTCCTGTACTGGATGTTGTTCAGGATGCATTTTCTGAGGCTGCCCTTAACCCAGATTCTCTGCCTCCTGCCCCGGTTAAACCAGATAGATACTACAGGGTTCCGGAAGCTCACAAGTACTTATTTAAGAGTCCTAGGGCTGATCCAGAAACTATTACTCAAGGCCCCAAAGGTGTTAGGGCTTCTGTGGTTAAGAATCCAGTTCCTCTAGACAAGGATGCTAGGGCCCTGGATAGGTGGGGTAAAAAACTGTATACCTCTTCTACTTTGGCTATGAGAGCTTTAAATTGTCAGTTTCATATGCTCAGGTATCAAAATTATTTGCTGGGCCAATTGAAATGCAAAGTAGATGCTTTAGCTGAAGGTATTGAATGTAAGGAGCTTCAGGATTTAGTGCATGCTTCAGACCAAGTTGGTAAGCATTCTTTGCAGTGTGGTTTTGATGCTTTACAGGCTTCTTCCAGGGTGGCTGCTACTAGTTCAGTTGTTCGCAGGCATGCCTGGCTTAAAGATCAGACCTTGTCAGAGCATGTTAAGGCTCGAATTATGGATGCTCTTCTGCAATCTGATGTTCTTTTTGGCCCTCCAGTAGAGTCAGTTTTGAAAAAAATGGAGGAAAAAGCTAAGTCTATGCAGACGGTTAAGGACTTTCTACAGGTTCAGCCCCCTAAGTTCAGTAGAAATTGGCCTGCTAAGGGATGGTCTTTCCCCTCTTCGGATTATCAATCTAGGGGCAGGTCGAGGCGAGGTAGAGGTAGGGCTTCCTCTCAGGGCCCTGTTACTTCTAGGACTTTGAGTTCTTCTACCCTTTCTGCTGGGGAGGGCAGGGGTCAGTCCTTTCGGAAACAGACCCAATGACCTGTGTCTTCAGCTGCCGGACTCTGCCTTGCTGGCAGCTCCTCTAGGAGGAAAACTGGGACTTTTCAAAAGGAATTGGCATTTGGTTACCCAGGACAAATGGGTATTGGACATAATAAATCGAGGTTACAAATTTTATTTTCACACATTCCCTCCTTTCAAAGGTATGCCGGATGTGCCTCATCAGCAAAGACTGGAAGCACAGGCACTAATTTCTTTTCTGCTTCAGTTGGGAGCAATACAGGAAGTACCTTCTGCAGAAAGGGGCACAGGGTTTTATTCCCGTCTTTTCTTAGTGCCAAAGAAAGGAAATACTTGGAGACCAATTCTGGATTTGTCCATTCTAAACACCTTTCTGGAAATTCCAAAATTCAAGATGTTAACACTGCAACAGCTGTTAACTATGCTGGGCAAAGATCACTGGATGGTGACTCTGGATCTCAAAGAGGCCTATCTTCACATTCCTATCAGGCCCAGTTGCAGGAAATACCTGAGATTTCGGAATGGGAATTTGCATTATCAGTTCTCTGCATTGCCCTTTGGCTTGTCTACTGCGCCCAGGGTATTCACAAAAGTCCTGGCTCCAGTAATAGCTTTTCTCAGACTAAAAGGAATTCAAATTTATCCTTATCTGGACGACTGTTTGATTCTGGCTCAGGGCAAGCACGAACTTCTTCAACATCTGCAGTATGTAATGACAGTTTTAAGATGCCTAGGGTATTCTGTGAACGAAATAAAGTCCAGTCTAGTACCCTCACAAGAGATGTGTTTTCTGGGTGTAAGACTGAACACAGCTGCTCAGATGGCATTTCTTACCCCGGACAAACAAAGAAATCTTCACCTATACTTCCAACAGATATCAGTAATGTCCAGGCTGACTGCAAGGACAGTCCTTCAAGCCTTGGGGTTCATGGCATCTTGCATTCTAGTACTTCCCAATGCCAAACTGCATATGAGGAAGCTGCAATGGTATCTCAAAAGCGTTTGGACTCAACACAGCCACGATTTGGACACTGTCATTCGGATTCTGCCTTGCATTCAGAAAGAATTTGTGTGGTGGGCTCAGGAATGTCACCTAAACAAGGGACTCTCTGTGACCCAACCAGAGGCAAGTCAGATATTAACGACGGACGCCCCGGAGTCAGCCTGGGGAGCGCATTTCACAGGAAAATGGGTTCAAGACCTTTGGCCCCCAGAGCTACTTCACTTGCATATCAACATGAAAGAGATGCTGGCAGTTCAATTTTCTTGGGAAGCATTCAAGGGCCTACTTCAACCAGGACTGGTGTTGATAACGGACAACACAACTGTCATGTGGTACATCAACAAGCAGGGGGGAACTCATTCTTACCCTCTTTGCCGACAAGCAATGCTGTTATGGGAAACTGCTTTAAATCTGCACATCACTCTTCGAGCACAGTTTCTGCCAGGAGCGCAAAATTCTTTAGCAGATGTTCTGAGCAGACAGATTGTGGATCCTCACGAATGGAAGTTGGACCCTCAGGTATTTCTTCAGTTGACCATGGCTTGGGGAACTCCAGACATAGATCTGTTCGCTTCTCCTCTGAATTTCCAACTGCCACTGTTTTGCACAAGGCTGTTTCATCCAACAGCCTGGAAGATAGATGCACTATCCTTCAGTTGGAGCAACCTTCATGTGTATGCTTTTCCTCCCTTGCCTCTTCTTCCAAAGGTACTGTTGAAAGTCAGGAGGGACAAACCTTGCATGATTCTTATAGCACCGGATTGGCCTCGTCAGCATTGGTACCCTCTGTTGCGGAGCTTAATTCATGGGACACCTTGGCCATTACCACAGATTCCTCACTTATTGTCTCAGGAAAACAATCATTTTCTCAATGTCAGGGTGCAATCCCTACACCTGACAGCCTGGCGCATTCTGTTTTAAAGAAGGAGGGCCTTCAGCTCCCTCAACAAGTTTTGGATGTTATTTTGGAAGCCAGGCGACCTAGTACTCGAAAGGTTTATGCTGATAAATGGAAGAGTTTTTTCTTTGGAGTTCAGCTAAAGGCTTTGATGTCAAATTGCCTAATTTGAGTTGTACATTGCAATATTTGACTGTATTATTGGACAAGGGTTTGTCCTTCTCTTCTGTAAAAGTGCATGCTGCAGCTATTTCTGCTCACTATGATTGTGACCCTCCTTTGTTTTCACATCCATTGGTTAAACAGTTTCTTAGAGGGCAAAGAATATAAGACCCCACGAAGAGCTCCTACTCCTGCCTGGGATCTTAATTTTGTTTTGGAAAAGCTGACTCTGCCTCCTTTTGAACCTGCAGCTACAGTTGAATTGAAGTTGTTGTCTTGGAAGACTGCTTTTTTGTTGGCTGTTACTTCTGCTAGAAGGGTATCTGAATTACAGGCCCTCATGGCAGTGGAACCTTTTCTGATTTTTCACAATGACAGAGTTTCCTTACGTACTAATCCTACTTTTATGCCTAAAGTGATTTCTAATGTGGCATTGAACCAATCTATACATTTGCCTACTTTTATGCTAACCCCCAAAATAAAGGGGAAAAAGTTTTGCATTCTTTGGATGTACATAGGCAGTTAAGGTATTATTTGAACAGAACCAAAGAGTTCAGAAGATCTCAACAATTATTTGTTTCTTTTGCTTTGACTTCACAAGGGAAAGCTGTCTCGAAACAAACCATTTCCAAGTGGATTGGCCATTGTATTGCTTTTTGTTACTCTCATCATGGAAAGGATGTTCCAGTTGGGATCAGGCCTCATTCTACTAGGGCTACGGCCACCTCTACTGCTTTTTTGAGAGGGGTAGCTACTAAAGACATTCTAGAGGCAGCTACTTGGAGTTCTGTACATACCTTTACAAAGCATTATCATTTACCTCTTTATTCTAGGTCTAGGGCTGGGTTTGCCACTGCAATCTTACAGGGCATGTTAGCAGCTCCTAATACTATTTAGTTGGCCAGCCTCCCCTTTTTTCCGTTGCTCTGGGATTCTACCCACATGTAAGGACTGCAGCAATGGGAGACAAAGAACATAGTACAGTTTTGTACCTACCATAAATGTAGATGTTCGAGGATCTCCATTGCCGCAGTCCAATTTTCCCTCCCTCCTTCCCCCTTTTTAGGTTGGGTTTTGGGTGGTGTTTTTTGCATTCTGGCGTCTGAGGCAAGAAAGACTGAGTATATGGCGTCGGTCATGCGCATTTGTACTGGCACGTACTGACGTCAGTCTCGGGCGCCGATGACCGACGTCGGTTCTAGCCCTTTGGTATTCGGGCCGATTGTGGACAGCGGACTACCCATATGTAAGGACTGCAGCAATGGAGATCCTCGAACATCTACATTTATGGTAGGTACAAAACTGTACTTTTTTATTTATCTTTCGGCTTTTCCCGGTTAGGGATCGCCAAAGCGGAACTCCAGTCCGCTAATGATTGGCAGTAGATTTTTACGTACCGAGTTGCCAGCCCTGACGCACAACCTTCAACGAAGGTATGCCCATTCACGCATGTCTCCACACACAAGAAGCTTCAGCTGAGAATCGAACAGGACAACGTCTTACTGTGAGGCGACAATGCTACCGCAGCACCACCATACATAATACTAAAATAAAAAACAAAAAAGCATAACAGTTGATCTATCGAATTATGATTAGCAGTTTTGCTGCTGTCATTATTTTTCTTTATATACCCACTTTAATAGTGCTTCCAAACTTAGTTAAATTACCTTGTCACTGGCTCTATGTCATCTGGTTAAAGTACATATATTACTAAATCTACCTTTCTTCTTTAGTTACCATGCCCCAATATCAACAGTATCTGCGAGGGACTGACTACTTCAAAATATATGGTGCAGTAGCCACTTAATTCTGTAGTTCTTGGAGAGCACATGCTGTCCAAAGGCAACAAACCTGTTTGCCTTCAACAAAATTCCATCCAGACTATGGACTTTAGTTCAGATGCAATACTACTGGCATATTAGAGGTGAATAAATGTGTGGCAAAATGGTGAAAGAAAGAGAAAACGATCTCATATTGCAAGGGCGTACCCACAGGGACTTCACAGCCTTCGTGGTTTCTTGAGCGCCTGTGCAGCTCTTTTTCCATCTAATTACTGAACATGTACTGATGGTCAAATATTAAATGTTTAACTGTAGTTTCATAAATATCTGCATTCCTCTGACAAGATGTGGAGGATTACAACTAATCTGTGCAGGAAAGCCATTTTTTGCCAACACTGTCTGTTAATACTGATTTTGTATTTTCAGAAGTTTACTTCAGGCCATTCTGAGCGGGCACATAAATGCAATAACAAATGGGCCCCCAAAAACGATATGAATATATTGTCACGGTACAGATGGCTATTCCCAGGCAAACAGGAGGTCTATATTTCGGTCTAACATACAGTGCACTCTTGGCTACACCATCTACCTTGTTGTCAATGTCAGGTTGCCACATGAAGTGTGGGGCAAGAAACTTCATCTTAAACATTCCCAGGTGTCCCTTATATTGTGTACTCCATAATGTGCAATATAACGCATCTGTAATCACTACTCTGTACCTAAATAGTAGAGTTCCAGGATACACACATACATCCAGTCATCAGCTGCAGCTCTCCCTATTACACCTAGTCCATATACTTATAACAGCATGGGATCGTTCCAGGTTTATTTCTGTAAAGTGACACTCATCATAGAACATTATCTAATAGCATATGTAGTGTACAGCCCACTCAACCTTTATTCATTGGTTCTTCAAGTATTTCATATGGAAGCTGTAACAGTCCATCAGTATTCCCATGCTGTCTTGTTCCTTTATATTCAGTATGCTAACGTTCCCCTAAAAACAAAGCCCAACACTGTAAACCGTCTGGCAGTTATCATGGATATGGGTTACCAGTCAATATTCTGAAGATCATATCTGTACTTATCAATACAGTGAGACTGTTAGTGTAAGTATCACGAATATACAAGTCCAGAGCTGTGGCAGTAGAGAATTACTCTTACCCTGAAACACAGTGATCTGAGACTTGATTTATATATATACATATATATATATATATATATATATATATATATATCTATATATATATATATATATATCTATATATATATATATGGTCCCCTTCACATGGTCGACTTTTCACAAAGTCGACTTTCATATGGCTGAGACCATATGATCGACTTTTGAAAAGCCGACCATGGGGAACTGCTATCTCCATACAGTGCAGAATGATAAAATTTCCCTCTTCCGCACTGTAGTGCGATCTCGGAGTTTGTATATTTAAGTTGCTGGGTGTGTGTGGGGCGGAGCCCCCCAGAGGGGTGCTTGCCCCCCTGCTAACAGTTTTAAGGTAAGTGTTCATTGTATTTTTTGTGTTTATTTTTACATGGTCGGTTTTCCGAAAGCCGATCATATGGTCTCGGCCATATGAAAGTCGACTTTCAGAAAAGTCGACCATGTAAAGTCGACCCATATATATATATATATATATATATATATATATATATATATATATATATATATATATATATTTATATTTATACATATATATATATGTGTGTGTGTGTGCGTGTATGTATGTATGTATGTATATATATATATATATATATATATATATATATATATATATATATATATATATGCATACACACACACGTGTGTAAGACAGGTGTTTGTGTTAAGTGTGAAGGTGGCTGCACCAATACCTTAAAGGTGTTACAGTACAGTGAATTTTGACCTCCACCAATTTCCTGTGAGCTCACATTTTATTTTTTTGGATTTATTTACACATACGAGTCTCATACTTCTAAGAGGGAGCATTTTCTCGGGCTGCAGACAGCTAAGAGTTACTGATAATCCCTGACTACAGTAAATATTTCTACATAAAGGTACTGGCTAGACTTTTTTACTCTTCAGAACATACTAAGGACTTCTCTATAAGTGGCAATTTTGTTCAGTGATCCTGAGATAAGGGTAGTGGTTTTCTCTGTAAGATCATGGATCACATAATAGCTTAATAGGCAAAAATGGATCAAAAGGGATAAACACTTCATCCAGTGTATACATTTTCTTCTTCATTGAAGACATGTCTGCAGTCTTCTATTTACTTCCATTCTGACTTTCTGTAACACTGTATAAAATGGATACATTTCTGAGTGGTTAGGTACAAATTTAGCACTCCTAGGTAAGACCACAATTGCAACACTTTCTGGGGTGTTGGCATTGCTATTATCACCACCCTATCACCCTGCAATGTGTGATGTCTAGGGTTTGTCAATCACAAGACCCCCAGTATGAAAAATCATCTTTGACAACTCCGCAGGTTTTTTAATTTGCTCTAAACCTGTTATCATAACAGTTAAGGATTCTTCTCAGGTTATTCAGGTGCTCTCAACCATTTTATCCTGTCACCAGGACTTATCTAGGCAGCACTTCCTATTATAAACACCCTGCAGTATTTGACCCACTGCCTGTTGACAATGGCAGGTACAGATGTCTTTCCAAAAACGAGTCAGTTCATTTTGAAAATGTGTCTATAACAAGTCATTCTCTGCAAACAGTCCATCTCCTTCTCTAATCAAGGATGTAAAATATTTCTCATGCTTTAAAAAGATGAAAGCATGTGTAAGGGCAACCTCCAAAGACAGAGCCAAAGTATCAGCCAAAATTTTTTAATAATCCACAGTAAAAGCAGTACAAAAAACGATCTTCACAAGAATTGTAGTCCACACATAAACAAACTTATTCACCATGTTTTCATCCACATTTGAAGTTCATCAGATGTATGCAAAACCCCTCAATTGTCATGTCCTTGTATACAAAATTCAATTAAAACCAAGCAATCCATCTTATCTTTTTAATAAATGAATTAAAACCAGTCCTGTTTTCAAAACCACACTGCTCAATTTTGTTGAACATATATATGTAAATATCTTCAAGATATGTTTAACAATACATTAAAATACATATAAAATACACATAAAATGTACTTGTTTTTACAAACCAAACTTGTTGTACTCAGTTCAGCCATAAATATGAATCTGAACTTAAGTAGTCTTAAATACATACATAAATACATGTGTGTAAATTTGCAATTTCACAGCAGGGAGCTCCATCTAGTGGCCAAATTGCCAATTACAATTTTGCTGCTCTATGCTTCAATACTGGGGCTAGGGCGACTGCAACATTAAGGCCAGGAGATTTTGTGGCTTCAAATATTAATTTGGCAATAAAGTTCTCTATACTCTAATTTAGTCTCCCATTGCCCCCCCTTCTCTGTTCTTTTGGTATTACTTCTAACACAAAAAATTGGAAAGTGGTTGCATGACAAGTCATGTAGTGCCTATATAATGCATTATTTTTGTTCTTATTCTTAATGTCGTATGCGTGTTCGTATATTCTCACTTTAAATTTTCTTTCTGTCTTATAGAATGATGTGCATTCACCACACAATGCTAGGTACACTACCCCACAGGTGTTACAGTTAGCAAAACCTGTGCTATTTATAGTTGTGTTCCTACTTTCTAAATGTACACTGTTACCTGTCCTAACCAAGGGGCACTGTGGGCACCCCCACATTTAAATGTCCCTTTCTTTCTAGTCTGTGTTGCAGTTTTTTTTGCTGTTATTTTCCAAAATATTCTTAATGTTGACATCCTTTCTATAAATAAATTTCATAACTGTTTTGGCACTTGGTCTCTACATTCCTCATGCTTTGTTAGAGATTTTATATTGTCATCAGTATTAGTACTGACTTTATGGCAACTTTAAAATTGGAATTATCAAAGATAAACAACCCCAGCTTTAGCATTCCTACTTCACTTCTGACAGAAACAAAACTCTTTCTAGCTATTGTTAATTTCATTTTTACCTTGGGTTTCAGGGCAAAATAGCCTGCCCTGGTCTTATGATGCTCTGGGTTAACATTTAGTTATAATTCAATCTCTGGCTTCATACCTTTTGAAATTGCCATCTCTTAAACACAGATATGTTTGATGGCTGCTAATAGGTTAAATTCTCAACTGTAGAGAGTTTGCTAGTGTTTTTAGTTGCTGTCTGCAACTTTTTGAAATAATACTGGACCAGGTTTATCTTCCTTACCCTTCTGCTCCAAAAAGTGATAGTCCTGTTGTGTTCCACAAGATAGAAGCTCAACATCCATGTTTGACCTTCACACATTACAGACATTTATTTTGCACCTTGGGACACTTTTCTACTTGCATCTGACTCATCCAATAGTTTTGTGTGAAAGTAATTTCTCATTCTTTCATTAAATCATAAATAAAGCAACTTCTGTATACAAGCTATAAGTCTCCCGCGTGCAACAACTTCCTGAGTGGCCCAAATCATTTTTTTCTCTGCTTGTTTCATACTAAACAGCTCCAATCTATTCAATTTATAAATTCCTCCTGCCTGCATCCTCCTACACCAGTCTTCACTTCCTGCTTCCACATACTATATCCATCATTCTCGTGGTCCTGTGCCTTACACTTGTCAGTCACATTATGTTATTCTTACACTTGTACATTCTCTCCAAATGGGTCATTATGGTAGTCATTTTGTTTACACTAACTTATCAGTGCTAAGCAGTAAACACTCACACATAAAACATGTATGCTTCATAATAGAGTTAAAAGACAAACTTTAAACACTCTCCAGTACATTCTGCTGTAATTCTAAAGTGTCTTTTCTGCGGTTTCCACTGACAATATTATGCTAAATGATTCATCAGGACTCAGAGCTTCCTAAGACAACAGTCTTGTATATGTCTTCACAGCATATGCCACAGACAAATCTATCTCTTAGTGCACCCATCAGTCGTTTTCCGGGTCTGCAGTTCTCAGTTTCAGTACCTCTGCATATCCTCCACAATGTTATTAAGCTTCATTTACTCTGTGCCACAAAAGTAAAAATATTCCACAATTATTGAAGGCGTCCAATTCAAATACTTATGGTTAGCCTCCAAATGTTCTTTAAATGATTTTAGATGGCTAAATTGGTTCTACTGAATTGCATAAGTCTACACGTTTTGGTTCAGATTATATTTAGCAATACTGGAAATCGTTTATTCCAAGATATAACCTGGCAACATAAAGGGCTTCTGCTCTTCCTACAAATTGTCCAATCTACCCTAGTAGCAGCAAAAGTAAGTTCAACATGATCAGCTATTTTAAAAAGATATCCACAATTTCCCTTTTCACTATTTAGCCTTTACTGCCACGCACAAACCAGTATTTAAACTCTGAGGTATACCAAAAATATTAAACAAATGTAGTTTTTGCACTTGCACAGACTGTTATGGTCCACAGCCTTAATATGCAAATGTGCTTGCCCACTTTACTTATCTAAGTAACTATGTATCACTTGAAGTACATGCACAAGTTTTATTTGCTAATATTGGAAACTGGCATTGTTTTGCTTTTACACTACTAGCTTTTCTTTGAAGCAATTCCCTTTTGTTATTTTGCTTAAGCAGCCACAATGCCATAAAATACTTCTAAGCAATTTATACAAACCAGTAAATGAATGTTACTTCAGTTTGTTTTTAAACTATTTACTATTTTACAAAATTTCACTCTCTCACATTGATTCAACCTTTAATCATTACATTGCGTATTTAAATGTAAAATGTACTGTATAACAACCATAACATCACCAAAAACACTGCATTTCCTAATATTTAAAATAATATACATTTACTAACCAGAGTAGAGCACTGGTCTACACAGTCCAACTTCAAACTGAGCTAGCAAGTACTGTTGGAGTGAGTGATTTACTCATTCATACAATAAGCAAAATGAGGCTGTGGGAATCAAACCCAGGACAGCTACAGGGTACAGGCATTTCAGCCAGAGTCAATCGTCTGCTCAAAATGCCATACAACTACTACACAGACGTTTTCATATACTCGGACTACTGCAGTATTTGACAGTTAAGTTTCCATGATAAGTAGTTTTGCAATCACTGTTTTGTAAAAGTCTGAGCACACTCAATCCCCACCCCAGAGATAAAGTACAGTTTTGTACCTACCATAAATGTAGATGTCCGATAGATATGCAACTGCAGTCCTGACATATGGGTTGTCCTGCCTCAGGCAGCCCTTCGGTCGGCTGGATTCCAAAGTCTGGGTCCGGCATCGGCTGATGTCGCCTCTTCCCCGACGTCAGAGCGGCTGGGGTATAAAAGCATCAGCCGACGCCATCTTCTTCAGTGTTTCTTGCCCCAGATGCCAGGTGCCCTCCAAGGAAGGCTAAATTTAGAGAATGGATAAAATTCCAGACATGCACAACAGTAATAAACAGATACACCATAAATGCTATCGCCAGCTAATTTGAAAAAGGGGGAGTGGACCCAAAAAAGGGAATTACAGAGGGGTAGGAGGGAGGGAAAACCTGACTGCAGTTGCATATCTATCGGACATCTACATTTATGGTAGGTACAAAACTGTACTATGCCCTTCAAGAATGCAACTGCAGTCCTGACATATGGGTTGAATACCATAGCCAAGCTGGGGGTGGTAGGATCTAAGATAAGGATGGTGTAGCTAAAATGCCCTGCAGGACTGCAGAAGCAAAGCCTGCTCGGGATCTGGAATATAAAGGCAGGTTGTAATGTTTGGAAAATGTATGCACGGAGCTCCATGTAGCAGTTTCTAGAATGTCCTTTGTAGCCACTCCTCTTAGAAAGGCTGTGGAGGTGGCTGTAGCTCTGGTGGAGTGTGGCCTGATATTGGCTGGCACACCTTTTCCATGGAAAGAGTAGCAGAATCTGATGCAGTTTCCAATCCATTTTGAAATTGTTTGTTTGGAAATTGCCTTTCCTTGTACTCCAGCAGCGTAAGCTACAAATAGTTGGTCAGACTTTCTGTTGGCCTTTGTTCTGTCCAAGTAATAGTGCAATTGTCTGTGTATGTCCAAAGTGTGCAGAAGCTTTTCTCCTTTATTTTGAGGATTGGGAAAGAAAGTAGGCAAGTGAATTGCTTGATTTAGAGAAACCCTGGATATCACTTTTGGCATGAATGAAGGATTGGTTCTTAAAGAGACTCTGTCCTGATGGAAAATGAGAAATGGAGGTACTGCCATGAGGGCCTGTATCTCCGAGACCCTTCTTGCTGAGGTAATTGCCAACAGGAAAACTGTTTTCCAGGAGAGAAATTGCAATTCTGAAGATGCTGCTGGCTCAAAAGGAGGAAGAGTTAATTTTTCTAAGACGAAGTTGAGGTCCCATGCAGGCACTGGTGGTTTTCTTGGAGGTTTGATATTCTTTATCCCTCTTAGAAACTGTCTTAGCAAAGGATGTGAAAACACAGGTGGATCACAGTTGTATTTTGCTGAAATTGCTGAAGCGTGTATTTTTATGGAAGAATATGAAAGGCCATTGTGAAGCATTTCTGCCAAGTATTCTAGTATCTGTGGGATGTTCATTACTGATGCATCCTGACCCTTGTTGGCATTCCAGATGTTGAATCTCTTCCATTTGGCTGAATAAGTTTTTCTGGTGGAAGGCCTGCGTGCTTCCAGTAAGATCTCTTGAACATTTTTAGAGAGAGATATGGGGAGAAGTCATGGGACCCTCCAAGCTGTCAGTTGCAATGTTTGCAGGTTGGGATGAACAGTCCTGTAATTGTGCTGAGTTATAAGCAGAGGCCATTGAGGCAGGGGCCACAGCTTGGTGCAAGTTATGCTCCTTAGTAATGGATACCAGTGCTGTCTTGGCCAGTCTGGAGCTATCAAAATGCCTTTCGGTTGTTCTGCTTTGATCTTCAGTAACACCTTGGTCATTAATGGTAAAGGTGGGAATGCATAGATTGTTAGAGAATTCCAGCTGAAGGAGAGAGCATCCATTCTCCAGGCTTGAGGATGGTGTGTCCTTGAGCAGAACTTCTTCAGATGATGATTGTGGTGTGAGGCAAAGAGATCTATGTCCGGCCTTCCCCATGCATGAGTTATTTGTGAAAAAATGTCTGGATGCAGCATCCATTCGTGCGGGTCCATAATGTTTCTGCTTAGACTGTCCGCCAGAACATTGTCCTTGCCTGGAACAAACTGGGATTGCAACTGTATGTTCAGTTTCAGGGACTTTTCCCAAAGAGTCATTGTTAGTCTGCAGAGGGGGGTAAGAATGGGTGCCTCCCTGTTTGTTTATGTACCACATAACAGTGGTGTTGTCTGTCTTTATTAGCAGATGACCTTGCTGAAGAAATTTTCCGAAGGCCTCAATGGCATGAATCACTAACAGCATCTCTTTTTGATTGATGTGCAGATGCAATTCCCGGGGTGCCCATTGCCCTTGAATGCATCTGCCTTCCATGTGCACCCCCCATCCATGATCTGAGGCATCTGTTGTAATGGTTTGGCTTGCTTGAGGTTTGTTGAAAGACATGCCTTTGTTTAGCTGGCTTGCTTGTGCCCACCACAAAAATTCCTTTTGTAGACATGGAATGAGTGGAATAATTGCTTCTAAGTTGTGGCTGTGTTGAGACCATAAACTTTTTAGGTACCATTGTAGTTTTCTCATGTGTTGTCTTGCCAGTGGAATCAGAAGAATGCAAGATGCCATGAAACCCAGGGCCTGCAGGATTTTCCTTGCAGTCATCTGGGTGTGCTTTGCTAGGCTTTTGAAGTAATCTGGTAATTGTTCTTGTTTTTCTTCTGTGAGGAAAGCCATTTGTGAGTTTGTGTCCAGTTTGGCTCCTAGAACAATTATTTGTTGGGATGGCAGTAGTCTTGATTTTTGAATGTTGACGGTGTATCCCAAAGCCTGTAGTAAGTGAATGACATAGTCCAAGTTCCTTATCAAGGCTTGCTTGCTGTCCGCTTGTATAAGGCAGTCGTCCAGGTAAGGATATATTTGTATCCCCTGAAGTCTGCAATGTGCAATTACTGATGCCAGGCATTTCGTGAATACTCTGGGCGCAGTAGATAAGCCAAAAGGCAATGCTGAGAATTGATAATGCTCTGACCCTGCAAGAAATCTGAGGTATCTTCTGCAGCTGTGTCTGATTGGGACATGCAGGTATGCCTCCTTGAGGTCCAGAGTTACCAGCCAAGACCCCTTGCCCAGCATGGGAAGAAGTTGCTGTAACGTCAGCATTTTGAATTTTGGCACAATGAGAAAAGTGTTTAGAGCGGACAAGTCCAGTATAGGTCTCCATTGCTTTTCTTTTCTTAGAACAAGGAACAGTCTTGAGTAGAATCCCTGGCCTTGTTCCTGAGGAGGAACCTTTTCTATTGCTTTGATTTGTAGCAGCTTTGAAACTTGTATGAGTGCCTCTGCCCTTTGATTTTGTGGCAGGTTTGGCATGCCTTGTCTTGTTGGTAAGGTATGGAAGTGGAACCTGTAACCTTTGTCTATTATGTCCAAAATCCATTTGTCCTTTGTAAAAACATGCCAATTTTTTGAAAATAAGGATAATTTTCCGCCTAAAGGTGCTTCTCTTTGAGCCTTGGTCGGCGGTGTCAAAGTCAAGTCATTGTGATTGTCCCTGTGGGGCAGTAGAAGTCCCTGCGCCACTTCTCTGATTAGTTGGTTGCCATTGGTGGCCCCTGTAGGAGCCTCGGTATTGCCCTCTACCTCGAGCACGCCTGTTTTTTCCCCTTTGAAACTTGTCAGTGTCTGGAAAGGACCAATTCTTCGAAGGCCAATTCCTGCTGAACCTTGGTGGCTGAACCTGGAGGAAATCTTTGACTGTTTGTACTGATTTAGCCTTTTCCTCAATTGATTTCAACACACCCTGTGCATTAGCACCAAATAGCTTGTCTTTTTCCAGAGGTGCATCTAGAAGCTTTACTTTAACATTATCTGGCAATGTCTGTTCTTTCAACCAAGCATGTCTACGTATGATGGCCCCTGTCATAGCTGCCCTACATGAAGCTTCCAATGCATCATAACCACACTGAAGAAAATGATTGCTAACCTGCTGAGTGTTATGAACCAAATCCTGCAAGGCCTTTCTATCTAAAGGCTCAGGAGAGGCTAACTTTTTCTGCAAATCATCCATCAAGAAATCCTGATACTGAAACATATGAAAAAGACAGTTAAGAGCCCTCATGGCAAGGGTGGTTGAGGTATAAACTTTTTTACCCCACCTCTCCAGGGACCTAGATTCCCTGTCTGCGGGCAAAAGATTTTTGGCCGTGTAAGTGGCCACTCCTTTGGGCTCCTGAGAAATAGTTTCTAGATCAACAGAGTGGGCCTAAAAGAGATGTTTATGAGTTTCAGGAACCCTGTAATATCTGTCTGGCTTGACAGGAGCAGGAGGGAGAGAATCAGGAGAAGTACTGGAGTCTGAGAACACATCATCCAATACATCTAACACTGGGGGTATAGCTAAAGGCCTGTGCTGGGGTAACTTAAGGAAGGTCCGAAGCCTTTTCCTGGAGTCGGAGAAATCCTGGCCTTGCCACTGAAAATGCTCTCTCATGGAGTGGAGAATTTCCCCGAAAGAAATATCCTCAGGAGGAGAGGCAGAGGGAATGGATTCATCAGCATCAGAATCCTCGTAGGCCGGGAAGGGTTCTTCCTGGGAATCTGAAAGGCCTGACTCTCCAGAGGCTTCATCTGAGGAAAGGATATCTGTCTGCTCAACCCTAGGCCTTTTGTCTGAAGGCGGCTGAGAACCTCTGTCTGGATGAGCCTGAGAGCCCCTGATTAAAGAAATTAGATCTGCAGCTAAAGTCATGATCTGTTTATCAGAAGTGGGACCCTGTGAAAAAGATTTAGGAGGGTGAGACTTGGCCTGGCTGGCAGCCTTAGCACGTGTGTAGGCCTTGATGGACATAAACATAGGAGGCCTAGCTGCCCCACGTGCTGGAGTAACTTTGTCCACTGGTATGGTGTCAGGCAAATCTTGGGCTTCGGTTTCAGGAGGAAAATCAACAACCGGCACCGGGGTGGCCTCCGGGACCGAAGTGTGCGGTAAAGCGGTGTCGTCGGCCTGGAGCGGTTGAATTACCACCTCCGAAGAGACCGATGCACTTGCGGTAGGCTTTAGCGTGGTGTCGGTGGAAGTCGCGGGCCCGGTCCTTCCGTTTTTTGGAAACATGTGCTGTCGGTAGTTCCAACGGCATGATATAGGAGAAATTTTCCCCAAAAAAGTCTTCAGCAAATTCTGCCCGGCGCCTAAGTGTGCGCTTATTGAAGCGAGCACAGGCAGCACAGGCCGAGACGTCGTGGTCTGGGCCGAGGAAGGGAAGGCAGTAAGAATGGAAGTCCTTATGAGGTATTTGTTTACCACAAGACAAGCAATTATTAACTTTTGCAGTTTTGTCCGACATCGGCTGAGGCAAGAAAAGGTTCCCCAACGGGGTACTTAGCTTTTTGATGACTTCGGTATCTGAAAACACAGGAGCTGGCCGACCGGCACTTGCGAACTGCTTCTGCTTCGGGCACCGCGCGGCAAGAAAGACTGAAGAAGATGGCGTCGGCTGATGCTTTTATACCCCAGCTGCTCTGACGTCGGGGAAGAGGCGACATCAGCCGACGCCGGACCCAGACTTTGGAATCCGGCCGACCGAAGGGCTGCCTGAGGCAGGACAACCCATATGTCAGGACTGCAGTTGCATTCTTGAAGGACATCGGTCAGCTCCCACCAGGTCCTTGCCTCTTATCCTTCTTTGTGTCTACTGGACCTACCTTAGTCTTCCCCAAGTTCAACCTGCCCAGTGTCTGGAGCCAACGAGAAGACAGAGGACCCTGGTGCAGCATCACACTGCTGTTGCTGGGAAGTGTGCTCTAAACCCCTACCCCACTGTACCCATGTGAGCTGCACAGTTGGGGCATGTGTACTTCTGCACATGCCCAGCCCCCTGACACTGATACACTTAATACTGCTACTGCAGTGAGTCTATGCTGCCTCCCTTTTCCCAGGTTGGGCGAGCCAATGTTAGCGACTCACTCCCGCCGTCCCACATGGATTCTCCACTGCCTGTGCCACTAATCGAACCTGGGTCATCTGGGGCACGGTAAGGGCTTTATCCTTCTGTGACACATGATCACAATTACTCAGGCACACACTTATCTGAAGATCATAAACTGTACATGTTTCAAACTTACGCTGCAAAGACTTTTTGTTATACACTATAAATTTTAACCTTCTTACTACCAACATGCTAGTCACCAAACTACCTAGTCTGGTATCTTGGTCAACACAATGTATTTCCTTTCCTTTCCTTCTGCTCCACAGTTTTCCTTTCCACCTTCCACTGAATAATTTCTTCAGATTTTTGAACACAGAGGACATTTACATACATGAGATGGACACATTACCATTTGTTGTATATGTATCCCATTATACAGTGCAAGCCATACAATGCAGAGAATCCACAGCTGCGCCATGTAATGCTGTTGCTGTACAACTATCTAGCATGCACAAGCAGTATCCACATGTGCACACACAGCAGGTGGCACTTTCTTATCTCCCTCTACAAATGAAATGGAGAGGTAGCAAGTCCGTTTTAAAGTTATAGGCAAACACTACAAAACATTACCACAGTTCCCATGGTTACCAGCTGCATATATTCAAAGTGAACAGTTTCTTGGTCTTGTCAAAAACAGGAGTAAGGTTAGGTCCTGCTAGCAAGGTTACCTATTAGTCTGCTTGAAAATGCTTCTGAAATTTACTTTAAAAAGCATTTTTTAAACTTTTTCAAGTTTCCAAGTGCATTTTTGGCAATGTGTGTCCTCAGTTTTCTGCCCTATTAAACAAAGCGTGCAAGTCATATGAGAAGAATGACTAAGAATATACTTTAACAATGACCAAACTGGTAATATTCTACTAGTACAAATATTACATTGTGTATGAAGTCACAATAACTGGGAGCAGATATGGGGTTAGTGCTATACTCTTTCATCAAAAGTCACTAAGTAACAAATAATATGCTTTAACAATTTACACAAAAGACTCTAATTAGTTCAGTTTCAGAAAAGTAGTCTAAGTACTGGACAGCAAAATCGTCAATATAATAATGTCTTGCATGTTTCATCACTACTTATCAAGGTTTTATGCTATACTAAATAAAAGTTAATTTTCAAAGAATTAATTGAAAAAAATCTGGACCACTTAATACAGAGAAGTTCAAAATCATTGACTAACATAATGGCATGAGGTATCTCTAGGTGGTTTAAATTCCAAGAACCGTACACTTGATACCAAAAATTTTAACTCGCAGAATCTTTCCAAATTCAACCTGCACAATAACGGCGGGTTATAAGAGTATTTAATGTAAAATGGCATTCCAGTTCTAATTCTCTTATAATTATTCTATTCCAAACATCTTTTTCAAATAGGTAACAAGAAAACTACTTCATTTGAAATTCCACTGACAAAGCACAGTACTAACTTACTAGACCTGATCTAAAGCCTTATAGTATATACCTTAGTGAAGGCAAAAGTTTAGAAAAGGCAAGAAACATCTTCTCAAAGGGTAAGCACACCTCATCTCTGGGCCAGGATAACATACCAGGTTGTATAATTATCAGTACCGAATATGGATTACCTAAACACTTCCTTAACCTTTTAATCCAAGCCACTAGACTGGCTTAATTCCCGATGCCTGGAAAACAGCCACTGTAATGCCATTACACACTGGCGGCCCAAGCCCAATTACAGACACAGTTAACTACAGACCCATTAGTCTCCCTAGTCTTATATGTAAAGTTATGGAACACATCTCAGGCCTAATTAATCTAGATATTGAAAATCTCTTAATTCTGGACTCTCATCAATTCTGCTTTATTAAAGGAAGACATGGTCTATATCTAGCCTCATTATTTTTTTAAAACATCACTGAAGCAGTAGATAGTAGTTGCACAGTACATGCAACATATCTGGACATGGCCAAGGCCTTTGACACTATTCCCCATGCAGGCATTATTAATAGACGTGTAAATCTGAATATAAATCTATGTCCTGTAGTGGACAGCTAACTAAATGTCTGACTGAACCCAAAAGTAGTAAGAGCTGCAGGAACCACATCTGAAAGCAAAGCAAAAACAAAACTATTTCTCACACCTTTAAGCCAACATTAGTAGCCTGTGGTTCTTTAGATTTGCAGATGACTGCAGACTGGGTGTTCATAGGTTCATACTAGGCTATCTGCCCAGGGACATTTATAAGCCTAGCCCAATTGTGTTTGGCTTACGCCACCCCTTGATTTGAGTATATTGTGCCCTTTTTAAAGTTTAGTTTACTGTGCCTCTGTCTAATAGTGACACGGAAGTAATCCCCGGGACAAACCTACGATCCCCCATCCACTCATCAAGATTCTTCTTGAAGAGAGTCAGTGAGGTGCTCTGCCTAACATGAATTGGAATTCTATTCCAGAGCGAAGGGAGCCTCTGGGTTATGAATCTGTCCCTCCAGCATGTTCTATTTATTTCTGTGCTGAGGTTCAAGTCCCTCGAGCGCGTGGCTCTAAGGGATTTAGATTTACTGAGCTGGAGCATGTCCATTAAATCTGGGTTGGACATAGCTTTATATGTCAGGCATAGATCGCCTCGAAGTAGGCGGTATGCAACTGAGTAGAGCTGGAGTTTTTTTAACCGAGCAGCATATGGCATCTGTTTGAGTCCCTTGATCCTCCTGGTGAGGTACTTTTGGGGTCTTTCTAATTGCTGCAGGTGCCGGGTAAGGTACATCCCAAAAGGGGCATTGTATTCTATGATGAGCCTGATGAGGGATGAATAAAGGGGCACGATTACCTCTCTTGATCTAGATGTGAATCCTTTCATGATGAGGTGGGCTATGTAGAAGGTCTTTCTAACCACTTTGGCAATGTGGTTGTCAAAGGAGAGATTGTTATCAACTTGGGTCCCCAGATCCCTAATTACTTTCTCTGTACTTAATGGGTTACCACCTATGTGGTCATTTGTGGGCACATTGTTTTTGCCAAAGGGCATGACTATACACTTTTTGGCATATAGCTTTAGACCATGCCTCTGGCACCAGTTATCCGTCTCTGCGAGACCTTTTTGAAGGATGTTTGTGTCAGCTGGAGAGTCGATTATGGCGCCCAGTTTGCAGTCATCTGCGAACTTGGTGAGACATAGTCCTCCCACGTTGGCCTGTACCTCAGAAAAGTAAATACCGAACAAGAGAGGTCCCAGGACAGAACCTTGTGGGATGCCACTTGTGACCGGTTTCGAGTCTGACATGGCTCCAGCAACTCTGACTCTGTGGGTTCTGTCTTTGAGCCAGTTTGCGACCCATCTTGTGACATAGGGGTTTATATTTAGGCTGGATAGCTTATCTATGATGCCCGAGTGGGGTATTGTGTCAAATGCCTTTGCGAGGTCCAGATAGGCTGTGTGGACTACCTTCCCTTCATCTATGGCCTTGGTGACTGTTTCGAAGAAGTCGATCAGGTTCAAAAGGCAGGATCTGCCCTTGACGAAGCCAAATTGGGTAGGATCTAGTGTCTGTAGGTCCCCAATGTCTTTATGAGTTCCATGATGATCAACTCCATAGCCTTGCAGACTAGGCTAGTCAGGCTTATGGGGCGATAGTTTCCAGGGTCCGTAGAGGCGCCACCTTTGTGGAGTGGGACCACTGTTGCTGTACGCCATTCTTTGGGCACATATCCTGTAGTGAGGCTGAGATTGTACAGCAGTTTTACTTGAGGGATTAGTTCCTCTTGGAGTTCATGTAGGACACAACCCGGGACGTCATCTGGTCCCATGGAAGCAGTGTTTTTTGCTTTGGAGAGGGCGGCCTTCACCTGAGCATCAGAGATGTTTGGGAGGCTGCACTCTGCCGGGAAAGATACTTGCTCTTTTGGGGGGGGGGAGTTTGCACTGAACCTGTCTGCCAGGATATTGGCGATGTCTGTGGGTTCAGTGTATTTTTTGTCATTTAGAATCAACTCAGAACAAGTCTGGGAGTTGCATCCCAGGTTCCTAACATAACTGAAAAAAGCCTTATGATTGTCTTTAGTGTCCTGTGCAATTTTTCTCTCGAAGCTGGCCTTGGAGGATTTTATGAGGGATCATAATTTTTTGCTAGTACTGATCAGAGATGCCTTCCCTTTTAGGGATTTTGCTGCATCATGTAGTAGCTTCCTCCTTCTGTTGTACAGTTTATTTATGGCTGGGGTCCACCAGACTGGACGCCTGGCTTTGAATGATTGGGTCTTGATTTTGTTTGGGATAGCATGATCCATGCATTCCTGGAGATGTCTGTAGAATGCATTTATATAGGATTCTGCAGTTTGGGCCGTAGTTTCCACTGGCCCTGGGGCCTTGAAGGATTCCACTTCGGTTTTGAGAAGTGTGAAGTTCGCTTTTGAGAAGTTTTTCACTGTGGTTTTCTGGGCTGGGGGTGGGGTCGGGATGTGGATATCCAGTGAAATTAATTTATGGTCTGATCTTACCAATGAGGGATATACTTCTGGTATGGAGCATAGAGTCCCCATGTTGGTAATGATCAGGTCTAGTATGTTATCCCCTCTTGTGGGAGTGGTGACTAGTTGTTCCATAGCATTTGAGTTTATAATTTCCAGGAGCCTTTGGGCTAAGGTGCTGGGGCTTGAGTAATGCTCCCAGTCTATGTTTGGGTAGTTGAAGTCACCCAATATAATGGTGTTCGGAGATATCTTCATGTTCTCCAATGTTTTCAGGAAAGCCGAGTGGGATTCCTGAATTTGAGAGGGTGGTCTGTAGGATGCTATAAACTGAAAAGCAGTCTTGCCCACTGTCAGTTGCACATGGATGGTCTCTGATACTTCGTGAAATGCCACTAACCTGGAGGTGTGGATATCCTTGATAAATATGGAAACCACCCCTCCTTTTGTGGTTCGGTCTGGGTTTTGGGGCCAAAAAGCATGATATTATTTCTCAATCTCTCACTGATCCACAACTGTTTCAACTTGAGTTGGACCATGTTAACAACTGCTACATGGACAAAGGTCTCAAATTAAATGTGAAAAAAATTTAGTTAATTCTGGTAAACAAAATATTTTCTCCACACTATATAGGTGACACACCCCTCCAATCAGGCACTGCTGCAAGAGCTCTAGGGACTCAGTTGACAATTCCTTACCTTTGATCTTCAGGTCTCTGTAGCGGATCAGAAAGCCTTCGATTTGGCTCATCTAATTTCCAAATAAATTCCCCCTAGATTCAGACAAGTCTTAATTTCCCTTTACTTACATCTTATCAGACTAATTATGAAATATAATGTCCCTTTTTGTTTGCAATTGTCTAACCATATCATTCAACTTTAGAAACTTCAGGCATTCCTAACTAAAAAGTTCAGTAATGTAAAACAATCTTCGTTTACAGGAGAGGCTGGTAGCCCTCTCTATATACTGAGATTCTTAGTCCCCAGTAGGAATCTGTGTTTAGCCTTTCAAGCCAAGAAAGATATAATCCTCTTTGACCTCTTATACTTTTGCAGAACAAATCAACCTCAAAAACTCAGTTAAAAGAACTAAATCTTCATCAACAGATAAATAAAATGCTCTGTGAAAGACTCCTATGCCAAACTATCCCCCAACTCTGGAACAAACTTCCACTGCATGTCAAGCACAGTAATATCTTTACCATTTCCAAGGTAAACTTATATAATTGGATGGGCAGCTTCAAATTCTTCCCTGGTCTGTCTTGCAATTATGAGTTATTAACTAAGCCTGTCATGGTCTGCAGGCTGATTGCCTAACACTGACCTATGAACCTATCCTGGCACAACTGCACTTGTTGCTCCCACTCTAGGCATCTGACTGTCTGCATGAAATATGGCTGCCAAGCTCCACACTTGCTGTTTCTCACTAGATCCTCTTCTTCCCAAGCATAGTAGACAGTTATCACTAAGGTCAATATCCCAAGAAATCAGGGGAACCACCTGTTGGTGTCTTACTCCAGGACTACTCAGTAAGCACAAATAGGGGAAGCCAAACACAGTCTGTGGCTGAGTGGGGTTGGGGTTATACCTCAGGAAAAAAAATGCTAAAGCTCAGTTAGTGTTATGAATGACACTAGCAAGCTATGCACAATTTCAAATATTTCAAATGACAGCTCAGTAGGATTTCTAGCTGCAAGTTCTACAAAGCTTGTAAACTCACCAGGGTATTTTTCCTGCAGCCACTTAAAGCAGCTTATATTCAACTTGTGACATATCTGACTAACTTTTCCAAAACAAAACTCTGCCCTGGACTGTGATAGAAAACCTAGTAACAGAATTGCCCCGGCTCCAAGGGCATGTACATCTCTGCATCATAAGCATTCCCATTTCATTCCCATGACTAATTGCGGTAACAGTACTAAAGGTGGCTGGCGGAAGCACTCATCCTTGACTGGCAGTTGGCACAGACGGTTAAGGCCGGGAGATGCATGTTCTGTGGTACAAGGCTCGATTCTGTCAGCCCTCATTTGCCTAATGTGTAACCTTGAGTAAATTACTTAACCAGACATTATTCCCAGGTCACCCCTGAAAAGGGATTACGTGCCCAGTTGGTCTACCTGGTTAACAAATGAGTATTACTATTAAGAAGCACTCACTGAGTTTTTTGAGGTTCATAATTATTCACTGGGTTTTATTTTGCCTAAACTAGAAGAACTGGAACCAAAGTATTAACTATCTAAAGGAATTACAACTCCTTAAATTACAGAAGACACCATCATCTAACAAAAACGCAAATACAGAAACGTTTCTGAATGGGGGCTGCATACCCTCACGTCCTCATACTTGAATATTTTGTGGATGGGTCAGGATTTTAGTGACATTAGGTGTGGCTTTATTTAAGACAGTAGGGAGGATCTGCATGTGTTTCCAAAATAATCATGTGGAAATAATTCAAGAGCAATTTAACTAAGTGGCTTTTCATACTTCATAATGAGATGTGATACACATACAGATTATGTTAGCATTGCAGACACATGAATGCAGGTCTTACAGTTTCACTGTCCCACCATAGAAGTTTATGATCCAACCAACCTTAAAACTGTAATTCTTCTGGAATACTTCAGTGGAAGACTTGCAAAACCTGACAAAGCATTTCATGCTGAAAAAAATCTGTCAGGTTATACCAAAGACACTATGAACATATTCACATACTAAAGAGAAAAAAACACCAACACACTTTGCAGACATTAAAAAAAAACATGTTGATTTTAGAAAATGTAAGTTTTGTGAGATTGACAGCATTGCCCTGGATATTAAAAGGGACAATTTTGATTCACTTATGAACAAAAGAGGATCAGAATGGCAGCTTTAGCTTAATGACACCACATTTCCTGGAATTTTGAAATTATGATCTTAAAAACTAATACTGTGTGCATGTCAGCATATTTTTTGGTATTCACTACATACTTTTATTTTGCATTCATGGAGTTCTCATTACTCTAAAGCTTTTAATAGTTTTAAAGAATTGTGCTTTAAGGCTGGCTGGGTCTTAACTCATCATTGTGAGGTGGTTTTAGTTGTCATTAATCTGTCTCAATGCAGACGTGAAAAGAACAGGATTTGTATTATCAACACTAGCTATTTTATTAATTACATTCTAAAGAAAGCTCTTAAGTACGGAAAGAAATACTGAATAAACATTATTCATCTTTGCAATGTCATTCTTTTTCAGCTCTCAGAAATTAAGTGGATCCTCATCCAGAAACTTCCAGCTGTAGACTCAACATTTTCTTACTGTAATGTCAAATCACTGCAATTATTAATCTGACTGCACACTGTAGTAAAAGAAAAGTGATACATGGTGCCAACAATTGATATCGCTTCCCTTCAAGGAACTAATGTCAAATAGAGAAAGTTGGTAAAGTCATAAACTCCAAACATCTACAAAATCCTATTAACACTATAAAGAAACAATTGTGGGATGTTTTTTCTTAAGTGAAAAACAGTCTTGTCTTTAGAACTAGCAAGCCACACTGTTTAATAGACAGTGACAGACTTGAATAGAAAAGCATTGTCACAAAACTAAAACACAATCCACTTTGGTAAAAAAACATTCACACAGTGGAAGAATTGAATCTATTGTTTTCAAAACAGAAGCCCAAAGCTCAGCCTTTGTTTTCACAAGTGGTCGACCTTCTTGTTCCACAATCTGGAGCTCACATAATTTCCCTTCATCTAAGGAGGACTTGCACAAGTTCTTTCCTCCTTTTAGAATGGAGCCAGTTCAGGTAAGCAGAAGCTTACATACACACATAAAAAGCCAGCAAGTCTCCCCATTAGTGGATGACCTTGTCACCCAAATCAGTGCATGTAGCAGCACTGGTCAAGATGACCAATTAGAAACCCAATGAGACATCAAATCACAACTCATTACAAAAGCAACTCAAACTGACGAGTTTTACAAAGTATTTTATTTTCTAAACCTTTTCCCTGTGTTGTGTGACTTGGACTTTAGTTATTCAAGTTGAGGATGATTGGGGTTGCCAATGGCAGACATTTTTAGAAAGAGACAAAAAACTTTGAAAAACTCATTGTTGGCTTAATAAAAATGCCCCATGGCTCCACATCAAGGTTGCCTGACTCTGCAATACACTATGATTTGATGGAAAACTAGGAATCCTGACAAATCACACTGATGTATAAACAGGTAAAGGTAAAGCCACCGCAGGTTCTACTTCAGACCTATCAAAGGCATTTGACTTGGTTATCCTCAATATCTAGAGGTAAAATGCTAAAGCCATGAATGTCAGGTCTGGCTCTATCTGTTAGCTTGCATCTACTTAAACGACAGGCATCTCGATGTCAGACAGCTCCTCCTCTGAGTGACCTCTGCCATGATACAACACAGAATTCAACTGGTACTTCTTGTTTTTGACAATATGTTTTAGGTAATACACCCCACACTATTTAATAGGCTTCAATAATTAACTACACAAAACCACTTTTTAATGTGAAAAATAAACTATTCTCTTTTAAAGTAAAAAAAAAAAATGCAGTATGAGAGTGGAGATATAAAAATACAAAACCAGTCAAGGAAATGTACTTAAATATTTCCTTGCTACCAAGATACGGTCATCCACCTTAGGTCAAGGCATCACCTATATATACATTAAAGCACATCAACAAGCTAAAACATCATATGGCTCTTCCCAACAAAAACATAACTACAATGCAGTACCGAGTCCAAAACTCCAACCGAAAACTGAGGTGTCTACTTCAGTTGGCAGTCTGCACCAAAATGGTTATAACCTATCAGACCTTGTAGTGGCTAGGCCCGAATGATCTCTTCATGTTCTGTTTTGTCACTGACCTATATTCCAGTCGCATCTTAATGTCAGTAACACAGAACACCTCTTGGTGTCAAGAACTCTCAAAAGTGCAGAAGTCAAAACATTCAATGTCCCTACAATTACTACACTACACCTTAAAAATACTTAAAAACAAACTAATAACAGCTAACATAACATAACATAACTGTGTTTATGTGTGTGTGCGTATGACTATGACCCAGGCAATCACAGTTCAATCACAGTTCAGCTAGACTGGCTTGAACTTCCTAACATGCTAATTTTTTCCCAACTCACCACTGCCCATAAAATCTTTTACCAACCAAATAATACTCCAATACATGCTAACCTCATTACCCCTTATAATAATCTTAATTCCCTACGCTCTTCTAATAAATTATTTGCTAGCATAAGTAAGTCCAATAACTTGGCAGGCGACAGCCTTTTCTCCAATACTGCTGGGAAAAACTGGAACCTTCTGCCTATAGATATAACTCAACTACCTTCACTGTCACTCTTTAAGCAAAAACTCAAAAGTCACTTAAAATCACACTGGTTATGTCCCTGCAGTAACCCTGACTAATCTCCAACCTTTCCTATTTCTATCTTCACACTGCCTCTGGATACACAATCGTACTCTGCGTACCCCTCAGTATGCTAAAAACTGGTAATAGTAAGATCTATATTACTTCCAGTATTTATGTAAACTATCAATGAACTTTAATGTATCTCTCTTATCATACAATTAGATGACTGTTATAATACTTTATACTTATCCTTCTACTTTTTTAAACTCCTTCTTTGTATTCTAAATTCCTCCTACTTTATTTGTTATACATTTGTATATTATATTTTGTGCTATGTTGGAGCTTTTCTCCCGGGCCTCTACTGAAAATGGAAATATATCCAGTTATACTAGCCCGGTCAACAAATGTAAAATAAAATAAATAAATAAAAATTAGCAGTTCGGGCATCTGCTGAAGCTGTAGTGAGCGGGACTGGTGATTAATGACACAGGTGCGCGTGTGTGTGTGTGTGTGTGTGTGTGTGTGTGTGTGTGTGTGTGTGTGTGTGTGTGTGTGTGTGTGTGTGTGTGTGTGTGTGTGTGTGTGTGTGTGTGTGTTTCTGCATGCTGTCCACAACTGAATGAATGGTGACGACCATGGATCTTACAGAGGGGAAACGGCTGATTAATTATGTCACAAGTAGAAGCATGGATGTACAGCACAAACACCCTTCATAAGCCATTCTGTTTTTCATAAATGGGCCTGTACAGGGGACAACAGGGTTCATTAAAAATATCCCAGTCTCGGAGCATGCAGATAATGGTTTCCACAACAAGCTTGCTTGACTCTCTCACCAGGGAACAAATGGGCTGAAGGGTTGTCACCCAAGAGAATTAACAGGTTTGCAGATCAATCAGGACAGCAAGACTTGGGTGGTAAGCAAGTGAGACTGGACCAAGAAAAAGTAAATGTATGTGCGTACTGGATTCATTTCCACCCGATTCTCATCAGAAAGATTGTTTAACTGCAGTCCTAATAATGAAACTATTGTTTATGCATTATGCTGTCATGTAACCGCAGCTCCTCATATAAAAACACTGTGCTATTTCATCACAGTGCTGAATAAAAAATGCTGCAGCTAACATGCTAGCCTACATAACTAAGGTCACTCATGATATTTACGATTTATAATTTGCTCTGTTTAAAAATACTAGACTTGTCACAAACTAGAACTAAACCAATGTCCATTTGTACCCCCAAAAACCAAGTCAAGACACCCGCTTACATGCTTACATTCAACACAGACAGTTCACTATCTTTGAATATGCTTATTTTTGGATTAGTCTTTTGTGAGGAAAACATTTCTTTTTAAACAGCACTATCCTGATGGAATTAGCTTCCACTAGAAATTAGAAATAATTAGAAATAAAAAAAACCCTAGCTGGATTTCAAGCGAAGCTTAAGAAACCTCTTTTTTGCTGAAGTCCGTGACAATGGGTAACGCACAATTATGCAAAGTGAAATTTAAGAATTTAGTATGTTCACATACCTAAATTTTTGACAAAAATGTTTCACTGCAAATATTTATAGATGTATATATTACAATTCTGCTTGTCTTATAAACCATGTCAAATTGGTATACTCAACTTTCTGTGTGTGTCATATTTTGCATGAAATGATATAAATGTTATTTCTAGTTCTCTGTAAACACGCATCTGCCATGCTCTAACACTGTCTGTGCTTTATTCTGTAATGTGAAGGAGTAATACATAATTGTGTTAGAGTTGCTTTTATTTTGTCATTTTCCCTCCTGGTTTCATACTGAAAAGAGTGACTACACCAGTCCATTTGCCTGGTAAACAAACAAGAATTAAAAAAAAAATTAAAACTACTGAACCTAACTGCTGTTGCCATACACAACCTATTCAAGTCAATTGGACATGAGGGAGTTAAATCCTTTATTCTCCCTGGCAAAATATTAATATATGAAAATAATATGTCAGAAGTAAAACGGTGCAACATTATGTTAACCAAACTCAGAATCTAAATATAAACACCACCACTAAGGATCCAATCACTGGTTAAAATATAATAAATTTACTAAAATAATAAATGAAATGGTTGAGCACTTTCATCTCAACAGAGAGAGATTTGATCAGAATAACATGAGTAGAAACGCCAACACTTTTTATACTTGGTGAGAAGACAGTGCTTTGTTGCAAAAAGGTGCACAGAAAACTTGGTGATTAAATGAGGCAAAGGGACAACATTTTTCTTTTTGAAAAGAGACCTAGTAAATTTAAAAGCAACTAAACAGAAAGTAGTTACTTAAGGGAATGCATTAAGTTACCCATTGTACCACACAGCTTACATATGTACAAATTCCCTTTTGGGTTGCACTGTAAAGATGACATGCTGGCTGATTTAAAGTTTTTTGATACATGTGGACTTGAATTGGTAACAAAAAAATTGTTAATTACAATGACTCCTTTCTATGTGTTTTAAGTGCAGAACTTGAAAGTATGAATCAGTTAATACTGAATTATTCGTTGTTTTCTGAGTATAAGGCACTTTATGAGAGAATTTTAAGTAAGGTGGATAAAAGGTGCAACAACATATTCTTAAAGAAGAAACAAATTAGACAGGGATTTGAAACAGTACCACAGCAAAAGGGCTTATTCCTTTTCACAAGTGACCCCCCCCCCCAAACCTGACAAAAAGACAGTAGCATTTACATCCAATGTGGATTCTTCCCTGGTGGTCCCTAGGGGAGATGTAGGTAGTGGACAAGTTAGGAACATAGAAGAGTTGGACTCTTTCTCCACTGAGCCCCACGACTGCAGCTACTGAGACACTCAGACAGATTAGCGAGTTGGTCTAAACAGATGCTAGATTCAGGGCAGTACCCCCAACAAGCCCATTAACGTTCCCCTCAAAGGAACTACCACTAGCAGGGAGGAGGGAAGAGGAGGGATAAACATTGCACATGAAGGTTTTAACATTTATAACTATGCTTGTTCCCTATTACTAAAGACCATTTTACACTATTTCTAAACGGTTTTAAATTTACTCCCAACAAGTTGATATTGCAGATTCATTGGTGGAGTTAAAGTTATTCACAAGAAAGTTGAATGTTAACATCTTTTTTTTCACAAGACCAATAAAGATGGTCAGGCTGCATCAAGTTACAGCAGTTCACTTAAGAAACACAGCACTTTTACCCCCTCCCCCCATCCTACCATCCAATTATTTGAAAAAAGCAGTTATAGAGGATATGTAGACTATGTATTCTCAGAATAAAAGGGTATTTTTATTACCAAAAAAGAAAAATAACTTTTAAACTTATTTAGAAAAGACAGTAATATTCAGATAATGAAGCCTGACCGGGGTGGGGGTGGGGGGGAGTTTGAGGCACAAGATTATTCAAATGTGATGTCAAATATTTTACACAACACAGATACATAATTCCTCCACATCCAGAAATCAGATTAACATCACACAACAGAGAATTGACTCTTATTTGGAGAAGTATGTTCTGGACCAGCATATCGTGTACAGACTTCTAAATTTCTTGCCAACCCTAAGCCTATCATCCTCATTATTTCTGGCATTCTGAAAATCCACAAAGATGTGCATTACCCCCCCCCCCCTTTCAACTCACTGTTTCAGTACAGGGGTCGAAAACCCACCCTAATACAGTACTTGTTGACTAATGGGTGAAACCCATGATTGAAGCAACACCTCACCTCACAAAAGACTCATGAGATTTCTTGGGCACCTAAAGAATAGTTACTGAAGAAAGGATTTAATTTTCTTGACAATAGATGTCATAATTTGTTTTCTGTCACTCAAACACAAAGGACTTTAATATTCTAGAGTACTCCTCATAGGTTTTCCCTCGCTATCTCACAACAGAGTTTCTTTATTGGTAGAATTTATGACACTGATTTTGGAAAATAATTTTATATTTTTTTGAAGGTGAGTACTTTCAACAAATTAAGGGTATCGCCATGGGTGCAGCACGTGCCCCAGTTTTCGCCAATACTGTGTTATTAGGATGGGAACATCAGCATGTATTTACTAGTAGGTTTAAGAACCTTCACTTGTACGTAAGATTTTTGGATGACATCTTTATCTTGTGGGAAGGCAGAGAGGATGAATTTCATTTCTGCCTCCACTACCTGAATAATACCACTCAATATTTAAAGTTCATCTACAGCTGGAGCAAGCTAAAGATTAATTATCTGGATATCCTACACAGGACAGGGTTTTAAATCTTATATTTACAGAAAAGAAACTTTTTTGCAATGCCTACTTACACTTTTCCTAGTGGTCATCCCTTTTTTGTAAAAAAAAAAAAAAAGGTTTAGCAAAAGATCGGGATATAAATGTTGCAAGAATGACATCCCAGTATGAAGAGGTGTGGGATGAACATATGAAACAAACATGTTTACTGTAAGGGGATATCCAGAGAATCTAGTTGAGGACTTACTCAAAGAAGTGTATGACGGTTGGGGGGGATTCAAACCCCTGTAAGGTCTGGGGCTCAGTAAGCCACTCCAAGATGTTAGTGAGGTGAAATATGAAAATGTATTTACCACCAAATACAACCATTCTTCCAATGAGATTAGAGATATAGTTAAGTGTAACTGAAACATTTTTAAAGTTAATAAAGACATTCATAATATGGTGGGGGTGACACCAATAATTATTACTAAAACAGCCAAAAATTTCAAACAATTATTTGAAAATATAAATTTCAGGAATTTTACCCCAAGAAGTGGGGACATATTCCTGTGGTTGTTGCAAATAGTGTTCATACATTACAAAGGTGCAAACTCTTACACTGGACAACATTCTTAAAAGTTATGTTATGTTTCGAAAAGATAACTGCAATACATCCAGGGTGGTTTGTTTAGCAAAGTGTGATCAATGTTCAGCATATTATATAGGAACAATTGAAAGAGCCCTTAAAACACAAATTTATGAACACATTTATATGACAAAGCACAAAACAAACCAACACATTATACAAATATTCTACAGGCTGTTGTGGTTTTAAAAAGTTTTCCTTTGTGATTTTACAAATTATCAGCACTGATCTTAGTGGAAGTGCTGGCTTAGTTATAGAGAACTATGCGGCAGCTTAGACTTTAGACTACTTTTTCTCCAGGTTTAACTGAATATGTATCAATTGCACCAGTACTTAATATCAGGGCTGATAGATTGTAAATATATTACTTTGTTTTTACCAATGTGCTTTATTTACAAATACATTTGCACATTAAATGATGTTTAATGGGTTATGTAGGCCTTTGCCTTTAAGAAAAGCTAATTTAATCACCAAGTACCTTGTGTGCCTGTTTGCATCAAAGCACTGCCTTTTCAACAGTATGAAATGTGTTGGCTTATCTGCTCATGTTATTCTGATGAAGTCTCTCTTTGTCGAGATGAAAGTGCTCAATCATTTTATTTATTATTTTAATAAATGTATTTTTTTTAAACCAGCGATTGGATCCTCAGTGGTGTTATTTATATTTGGAATCAGTCACAAGTGCTCGATTAACCTGTGCACTCAACACAGAATACAGTGGTATCACTGAGTTTAAGTACAGAAAAGTACAGTTGCGTAGGTAACTTACCATAACTGTAGATGACCATGCAGATCAATGTATGTACCACGTCTTGGGACTTCCTGACATGTAGAAGCCCACAGCTGGCCTGAATACCAAAGTCTTTCACCATCCCCTTCCATGCATCCTAATATGTAATCCATCCCCTTACATGCTTCCTAATATGTAATGGCTCTCAGTTTTTTACTTGTAATGTTCCTTTTGCTAGTCTGTACCATCTGTAAGTTTAATCAATTGTACTGTATACTGTACTATTTGTAATGTTTGTTCGAATCTATAACATTTCTAAAATTTATCATCTATAACCTATTGTAACCTTGATTGTTTTTGGAGCTTTTATCCCCAGGACTCCATTGAAAACGGGTTCATATTGGCCCAATGGACTATCCTGGTAAACCAACTGCAAATAAATAAATAAATCCCCCAGTCGTAGGATGTGATGTCGGCAGTATAAAGAGTCATCGGCCAGCACCATCCTCGGGTCTTGTCTGAGGTACCAAAGCCTGATTAACCTCAGGTGGAGCACGACATGCCCCACTGACCCTACTGACAGCAAGGGACCATTTCTTAGAGTAGTAAGGTATGAGGGAGAAGTGGGGATAATGTTGGATAGTGTACCCACCCCAACCCCTGGGGCAGCAAAGAAGAAGGGAAGGAAAGAGGACTGCATCACTGATCTACTAAAACATCTACAACCATGGTAAGTTATTTACACATCTGTACTACGTTCATTGTAGCCAGTGCTGTAGTACTAAATCATGGGAGGACTCTTAAAGGTTTCTTTTCAGACAGGATGGAGAGTATTCTGTGCCATGGACATCAAGCTCTGCAGTATGGCACATGCAAACCTGGATCTGGCTCTGGATGTAGCACCAAGGTGGTAATGTTTGGTGAAGGTGTGCACAGAAGGTCAAGTAGCTGCTTCTTGCATAATCTACTTTACTGCCCCTTTCAGAAATGCTGTGGCAGCCACCTTTGCCCTTATAAAATGAGCCCTGACTCTACCAGGAATTTGATTATCATGGTGAGAGTAACAAAAAGCAATACAGCTGACTATCCATTTGTAAATGGTCCATTTTCCCACTAGTCTTCCCTGCTTACCTTCTGCAAATGCAATGAAAAGTCTATGAGATCTGTTTGGAAACTTTGTACCATGCAGTTACAAAACTTGGTTATCTGTGCACATCTAAATAAAGAATTCTCTTACCCTTGTTCTACGGGTTGGGAAAGAATATAGGAAGCTGAATAGCTTGGTTCAAGGAGACTTATGATACCACCTTGGGCAAAAAGGAGGGGGTTAGGAAACAAGGTTACTCTGGTCTTCTGAAAAATGAGAAAGGGTTCTTTGCACATTTGGCTGGCAGCTCAGATATGTGCCTGGCTGAGGTGAGTGCCAGCAGCAAGGTAGTTTTCTAAAAAAGCAATTTAAGTGGTGCTGAAGCCACTGGCTCTAAGGGTATAGTATTACATTTTCTAGCACATAATTTAGGTCCCAGAAGGGTGCAGTTTCTCATCTGCATGCTCTAAGATGTAAGATCCCGTTTAGGAACCAATTTGTGTGAGTGTGAGCATATGCAGGAGGTTATATGGGTAGGCAGGCAGAAATACGCACTTTTACACTACAATAAGACAGTCCTTTCTTTGTACAGGAGGGGCAGGTATTCTTACACCTGTTCTAATCTTGCTTTGGTAGGTAGAATACCTTTTGTCTTAAACAGAAGCCCCCCCCACCCCCCATTTTGTCGCATGCAATTTTCTGGTACTCGGCTGCTAGCCTCCTTTAGTAAGGCTAGCATGTGCTCAGTAAAGGATTGCTTGAACAGAATAAATAACCAATAATCCAGGATGTCATTTTGAGTGTTCTCAGGTTGAGATGGATGACCTGTTAGTACCTTTACTGCTTCTGGTACTAATCTTTCTTGGAATGCCCACAAGACCAGTATAAAAGCAATAATGAACTTTATATTGATGAGCTGAGTTGCTAGGTGCCTATTCCACATCCCTTGAAACCTGAGCATCCCTTGGAACCTGAATTGTCTGTGGTTAGGGTTTGGATTATATCTGGAAGGAGGCTCCTGGGTTGGCGTTGACACACTCATCCTTTCTCAGGCATGGTAGGAGTGCTGAGAAATAAAAAAAAACAAACCAAGTAAAAGGATAAAACCAGCTCCTTGTAAATAAGTCGTAAATAAAAGCAAAACCAAGGAGACGATAAACACAGCAGGATAAAAGCAAACAAAATTTAATGTAGTATGAGCGCTTTTGCTTTGCTTCCACAACACTTCTTCAGATACAAATCAATTAAAACAATCTTCCTACGAACAATCTTCCTACATCATTTTTAAAAAGCATTAAGGACCAATCAACTACGTAAAGCCATAGTCACATGATATAATTTTGTCACATGACTTTTCAACTCAAATGCTTACACACTGAACTTATATATTTCAAAAATGTATCTAAACAAACTAAAGTAAACTGCGGTGGTGGTGCTGCGGTAGTGTTGTCGCCTCACAGACGTTGCCCGTACGATTCGTCTTCTGTGTGGCGACATGTGTGAACGGGCGTTCCTTCGTTGAAGGTTGTGCGTTAGGCCCGGCAAGCCAGCACATAAAACTCTACTGCCAATCATTAGCGGATCGGAGTTCCGCTGTGGCGACCCCTAACCGGGAAAAGCTGAAAGACACAAACAAACAATCTAAACAAACTAAAATACTTGCTATGAGTGAGCAAAAACACATCCAAATCCCACTGCAATAATAATAAAATGAAATAGCTCTTCATTTTTCTTAAGAAAAACGAGGAGTTCCTAATTATTTTGCTATAGGCTTTGACTGGATTTTAGATATATTTTTGTTTCTTCAGCCTAGCAAATTTAGTGTTTCACCACCAGATGGCACTGTTGACAATATAACATCAGTACTTTTGATTTTTGCATCATTCATGAAAACCTTATGCCTACAACAATCACAGCTATTTATTTGTTTTGAAACTTATGTGTTAGAGTACTTTGATATGGGATGTCATTTGTCCTATGTTATCAGATGGTGAGTTCAAAAGAATTGTCATGTTTTTATAAACATTATTTACATTCACCATGCTTCCTAGTTTCCTGAGAGATTTGTTATATGTTTACTACCACTAGAGGGCACTCTTGATTTTATAACATCAGTGCCTTGACCTTGCATAACCATTAAGGTGAAACTTCAAGGCTCATTACATTTTGTGCACCTAATTTGTTTTGGGATTGATTATCCTTTATAATTCCTTGAGATGTTTTTTCTTCACCCATCTTAGGATGACATCAGATGGAAAGTCAAGTCTGATAACTTGTTCATGTGTTTTTCATGAGCATTATTATTTTGTCATGCATTGTAGAGCTCTGTGAAGACTGTTATAAATTTTACACTGTCATCTGATGGTGTGCTTGTAAACATGTTTCCTTGAACATAATCTGAGTAATTTCTACAAGAAAAATGAAGGGCTATTTTATTATTGCAGTGGGATTTGGATGTGTTTTTGCTCACTCATAGCAAGTATTTTAGTTTATGCTTAGATAAATTTTTGAAATTTTTAAGTTCAGTATGTAAGCATTTGAGTTGAAAAGTCATGTGACAAAATATCATGCGACTATGGCTTTACATACTTGATTGGTCCTTAATGCTTTTTAAAAATGATGTAGGAAGATTGTTTTAATTAATTTGTATCTGAAGAAGCATTGTGGAAGCAATGCGAAAAGCGCTCATACTACATTAAATTTCATTTGCTTTTAACCTGCTGTGTTTATCGCCTCCTTGGTTTTGCTTTCATTTATGGTAGGAGAGCTATTGCAGCTTCCAAAGAGTGCTGGTGTTGGCACCAGCAATGTTTTAGGACTCTTGGTAGTTTCATTTGCAACTTTGTCAAAGGGGTCAAAAGGGGCCAACACGATACATGAAGTCCTGTATCCCAGCATCCTCAGAAATTCTTCTGCTGTAATGGTCTGTAGAAACCACAGAAGCCTGAAGCACTCAGACAGGAACAAAACCTCGTCCTCCGGAAAAAAGCCCACTGTTGGACAGAGTCAAATGGAAGAAGGTGTGGAGCATTCTCATAGCAGCTCCCTAACACACATAGGGTCCTTAGACCCCCCCCCCCAAGGTCTGGAATGCTGCTCAATTTGTCACTTAAGTATCTAGGTCTATCCCCTAGCAGTCTTCATTTTTGTCTTTCTTGGACTAAATGGCCAGGACTCAGTAGGGTTTTTTTTCCATTGCATCTGGGAGTAGAAGAAAGGCAGAATTCCTTAACTGACAATTTGTTCCCCCTTGTGTTCCAGACTTTCGGACAATTTTCCCCTGGAGGGGAATAAAGAGAAACTTCTTGTCTAATGGGGCATTAAGCAGTTCTACTTTAACATGGTTTAACAGGGTTTGTGTCCTCAGCCAAGCATGTCTCCTTGTCACTGACCCTGTGGTACTTGCCCTCCATGATGCATCCAAGATATCATAGCCATATTGAAGTGAATATCTGGACACCTGGAGGCCTACATCGCACACTTCCTGGATGTCTTTACAGAGCGTTTTATCTTGTATCCCCCACTGCCTTACTTTTAAGTTGTTCCTAGACACACCTAGGGTGTTTGAGCATGTAGAACGGAGAGTTCAGAGATCTCGTGGCCAGGGTGGGTGAGGTGTAGGTCAAATTGATTATGAGTCTACTCTCCCTATCATTTGACAAAGGATTTTTGGATGCAGGTCCAGATGATCCTTTGGTGGAGTCAAAAAAACATCTCAGCTAGATCCACCACTGGATTCTTATAGACAAGCTCGCAAACTCAAGCACCCTGAAGATGTGATTAGACTTCCTGATGGCAGGGGAATAAGGAATCAGGCTGTAGTGATATGTCAGCAAACACATCATCCAGGATTTCATAGTCTGGAGGTATATCCAAGAGGTCTAGGGTCAGGTAGGCTCAAGAGCCTTCTGTAATTAGCTTAGGGCTATGAGAATACCGCAGGCTCTAAATTACATGACTCCTCCATTCTAGGAATGATATCCCCAAAGGACGAGTCCACAGGAGAAGAGGCTGAGGGCAAGATGTCGTCTTTGTCGGAATCTAAATAAAGCTGAGGGGAACTATGCTACACATAGTCAAGTTCCTCTTCATCCTCCAACTCAAAGGAATATGTCTCTCCATAGGTGGAATGTCCTTTTTTCTTTTCCCAGGGGTGGTTCCTGGCACAGTCTTCTTTTTCAAGGAATATTCCATAGACTTCTTGAAATCCATGAAGTCTTGTGACAACCTGATTAGGTTCTGCTGAGAGGCATGGCTAGAGGTGGCTGGGATTTGGGCAGTATCAGCTGAGGCAAACTTAAATGCCTTTGAAGTTTGGATATCTTAGGCTTGGGAATGGATGACAAGGCCTCGGGCTGCAGTAGTCAGCAGAAATCTCGATCCAGTTGCCAGGTATTTCCTCCTGCACTAATACCAAGGGAATACTGTCCTCACCCTCAGTCACCATTAACCTAGCATCAGAAGCCATGGTCTGCTTAGTGATTTTTCGACCCAAATGACATCAGTCTGGTGTCAGCATATGAGGACTGCACCACAGTCATGGCTGCCACTGAAGTGAATGAACCAGAGAACTTGAGCCTAACAGGATTGGGACCAGTGGGCTGCAAAGGTGCCTCACTTGAATCAGCACTCTCAGGACAAGGAGGGCAGTCAAACACTGAGATGCCTTCACCCTATCTCACATTCTTTTTCCTTTTGCTTCTTTAGGGAAAAGGCCAGGGAACCACTGGACACCATGGCATGGCATGCAAAGACAGAAAGCTACCTGAATTAAATCCAACAAAAAAGAACTGCTTGGCACATTGTGCTTGGACTCTAGGTAGACCAAACAAAAATGAAAATATTTGTGTGGGATCTGTTTCCCATATGACAGACAATTGTTAACTTTTACAGGTTCATAGGTGTTTACTAGGCCAATGACCACAAGGGCACTTTTAGCCTAGCCATGCATTCCAAATCTCTGACAAGTTCTGATACTTTTGATAAGTGTAAGCACGGGCCTGGGAGATGAACCATTTACAGGTTACCTGTTTGCATTAGAGAGAGACATAGGTGTCAAACCAAGGATGAATTTCCGGTTTCCCATCCAACTGCCCAAGTTGCACTTGAATTGGGTTAGGGAGGAACTCTGCTTCAAATGGACGGGGAAATCTGTTCCATAGATGGGGTAGTCTCTGGGACACATAACTCTCTCTCCAGCAGGTCCTATTTATATCACAGGCAAGGTTTAAGTCTTTAGAATGGGTAATCCTGGTACTGTTTGTTTTGTGGATATGCAGAAGGTCCATCAGAGTAGGGTCTGACAATGTCCTGTATGCCAAGCATAGATCTCCCCTCAAAAGCCTGTAGGAGACAGAATACAGGGATAGGGCCTTGAGGTGGTCTGCATAGGACATTTTACTTGCGCCCTGTATTCTTTTAGTGAGGAACCTCTGTGGACGTTCTAGTTGTTGGATATGCCTGGTTAGGTACATACCAAAGGGGACATTGTACTCAAAGATAGATCTGATGAATGACGAATACAGTAGAACAATGACTTCCTTGGACTTAGACGCCATACTTTTGTTTATAAGCTGCGCAACATAGAATGATTTCCTCACCACTGTATTCATGTGATGATCAAAGGCTATATTACTATCTATGTGTGTCCCAAAGTTCCTGACTACTGGGTCAACACTAAGGGTGTGTTGTCAATATTATAGTTACCAGGGATGGATGACTTCCCAAAGGATACTACTATGCATTTCTTGGCATTAAGTTTTAGTCCATGGCTCTAACACCAGTTGTTTGTCTGTGTCAGCCCCTCCTGGAGAACATTTGTGTCAGTGTGAGATTCAATGACAGATCCTAATTTGCAATCATCTGCAAATTTAGTCAACCAGAGACCACTGACATTGGCCTTGACTTCTGAGAAGTAAATGCCAAAAAGCAGCGGTCCAAGGACTGATCCCTGAGGGACCCCACTTGTAACTGGCCTCTTTGTAGAGGTGAACTCCCCAATTCTAAATTCCCGGGTACTGTCTGTGAGCCTGTTGGCTGTCCACTGGGTGACATACGAATTTGTACCTAAACTCTTGAGTTTGTCAACAATGCCCGAGTGGGGTATTGTGTCAAATGCCTTCGCCAGGTCAAGGTAGGCAGTGTGAACTATTTTGCCCTCATCCATTGCTTTAGTGACCTTCTCAAAGTAGTCCACCAGGTTGAGTAGGCATGATCTGCCCTTGACGAAACCAAAATGAATTGGGTCCAGTGTCTGGAGGTTTACTATATCTCTATTGATCATCTCCATGATAATTCTTTCCATGGCTTTACATACAAGACTATAAGACTAGTGAGACATATGAGTCTGTAGTTTCCATGGTCTGTAGATGGCTCATCTTCGTGCAGATGGATGACTGTTGCCTTTCTCCATTCATGAGGCATGAAGCCTGTTTGGAGACTACAGTTAAATAGTAATTCCAGAGGCTGTGATAGGTCATGTTTCATGCTTTTTAGAAGGCATCAACCAAAACGTGCAAAAAAGTCCAAAAGTAGACCAATAAACTTGAAACTGGACCTCAGAAGGTGCACAATGAAGCTAGCAGACAGTCGGGTACACTCAATTTAATATAGAACCAAATCAATGACAAACACGCAAAACATTAACTCTCCAAATAATTACGTTTTCATTTCAAAAACTTCCTCAGAAGTGGGCTGATGTCTCTGAACTACTCATTTATAATGATTTCAATTAAGAAAGTCCAATCAAAAACCTTATGCATTAACATAATTAACTGCAAATGGTTGAAAACAGTGCATGTTAAACATTTGTTGAAACATCTTAAAAAATTGCTGGATAAAAACATTGAATGAATACATAAATAAGTACACTTTAAAACTTACATAAAAAAATAAATAAATAAATAAATACATTTAATATGTGACATGCATGTTCTAATGTCTTTTGTTCCCACTTCTCAATGTTCACTTGCACACTTTGGGGATTTTACCCTCAAGCCATACCTCTCAACTGTCCAGATTTTCCCAGAATGTCCAGATTTTGGCCTCAAGTTTTTGGTCTGTTCCTCACAAAAAATACTGTTTTCTGGCAAACCATTAATGACTGAAGTCACTAAAAAATTACATTTGAGTTTTAGACTTCATCTCCTCCTAAAAATTAATTGTATTGCAACACCCGTTATTCTAGCAACTTAATTGTATTGCAATACCTTTTATTCTAGCAACTTTCTAAGTTTATAAGAGCAATATTTAAAGCCTGTCAGTAAATTTGGACCTCTGTCCTCCCATTATTTTTGGATTTGCCCAAAACATCTTGCTATTAGAGGTTGAGAGACATGCCTCCAGCACAGGTTACTCACTTCCTACAGAATTCTCATGCCCTTCACAACAGACTGTCACCTACATCAGCCTAGTCCACACTGACATTTTGTGTGCTGGACCCACTCCCAGATCTGAGTTACTGGCAGGAAGTACCAATTTGGATTTAATAAATGAAGAACACTAACATACTTTGGGGGGGGGGGGGTGATCCTCAATAGGAAGGAAAAAAAGTATGTATAGAGAAAATCAAGAATGCTCCACAGCTTAATGGAAACTGCACACCTCGCCTGTCCTCCCTTACCATCAAAAATGATCTGCATGACTGCACAGAGGACAGTCTCAGTCATCCTGCCACATTTCCTGATCTTTGAGTCTAGCTGGTCAGTAAATAATATAGCAGTGAATCACAGGATCTGCTCCTCAAAATCAAACACAAAGAAGATTTTCTTGGACAAAGCAAACATTTTGGACTGATCATATTATGCCTTTCTGAGCCTGCTTTGTTTTAATGGGATACTCTTGAGAACAGTAACCCTTATCCCAAGTTAATCATGTGACTGCAGGGCAATGCACGCATTCTATATGAAGTGTATAAAACAATTTGTGTGCGCCCTTATGGGCGACATAGCTGTTTCTGAATCTCACCTGTGCCACTGTACTGTTGCAACAAGTCACATAGTTTTTGTGAACTTCACATTTTAATTTTACTTATCTCTAAAATGCATTTTTTAAGTTCAATAGAACTGCTGAATCCCCACTGAATAATAAGTACTATACTCTGTTTTCCCATGACTAAGTCTTTGTAATTCTCTGCTGAAGTGCTTACTTACAAAGCTGTTGTGCATTTCCAAGAATGAATAAAAGTTGAATCATTCTCAACTACTCTCAGTTACACTCGTAAAATCGTCTAAGGCCAGCTTCGAGAGAAAAATTGCACAGGACACTAAGGATAATCACAAGGCTTTCTTTAGTTATGTTAGGAACCTGGGTGGGAATTCCCAGATATGCTCAGAATTAGTCCAAAATGACAAAAAATACACCGAGCCCACAGACATTGCCAACATCCTAGCTGACAGGTTCAGTGCAACCCCCCCCCCCCCACACCAAAAGGGCAAATATCTATCCCAACAGAGTGCTGCCCCCCCCCCGACATCTCAGATGCTCAGGTAAGAGCCGCCCTCTCCAAAGCAAAAAACCCAGCATCAATGGGACCAGATGGTGTCCCGGGCTGCGTCCTACATGAACTCCAAGAAGAGCTAAACCCAAACATAAAACTACTGTTCAATCTTAGCCTTACTACAGGATATGTACCCAAAGAGTGGCATACAGCAACAGTGGTCCCTCTCCACAAAGGTGGTGCCTCAACGGATCCTGGAAACTATCGCCCCATAAGCCTGACTAGCTTGGTCTGCAAAGCTATGGAAAGGATCATCATGGACCTCATAAATAAAGATATTGGGGACCTACAGACACTGGATCCTACCCAGTTTGGCTTTGTTAAGGGCAGATCCTGCCTCTTAAACCTGGTCGATTTCTTTGAAACAGTCACCAAGGCCATTGACGAGGGGAAGGTGGTCCACACAGCCTACCTGGACCTTGCAAAAGCCTTTGATACAATACCCCACTCGGGCATTATAGATAAGCTCACCAGCTTAAATATAAACCCCTATGTCACTAGATGGGTTGCAAACTGGTTCAAGGACAGAACCCACACGGTTAGAATTGCTGGAGCCATGTCAGACTCCAAACCAGTTACAAGTGGCGTCCCACAAGGCTCAGTCCTGGGACCTCTCTTGTTCGGTATATATTTCTCGGTACAGGCCAACACGGAAGGACTGTGGCTGACCAAGTTCGCAGATGACTGCAAACTGGGCGCCATAATCAACTCTCCAGCCGACACAAGCATCCTCCAAAAGGGCCTCATAGAAACAGACAACTGGTGCCAGAGCCATGGCCTCAAGCTAAACGCCAAAAAGTGTATAGTCATCCCCTCTGGCAAAAACAAAGTGCCCACAAATTACCACATAGGTGGTAATCCATTAAGTACAGAAGAAGTCATTAGGGACCTGGGGACCCAAGTTGATAGCAATCTCTCATTTGACAACCACGTGGCCAAAGTGGTTAGAAAAACATTTTATATAGCCCACCTAATCATGAAGGGATTCACATCTAGATCAGGGGAGATCATTGTGCCTCTTTATTCATCCCTCATGAGGCCCATAATTGAGAACAATGCCCCTTTTGGGATATACCTTACCAGACACCTGCAGCAACTGTAAAGACCCCAAAAGTACCTCACCAAGAGGATCAAAGGGCTCAAACAGATGCCATATGCTGCCCGGTTAAAGAAACTCCAGCTCTACTCAGTGGCATACCGCCTGCTCAGAGGCGATCTGTGCCTGACGTATAAAGCCATGTCCAACCCGGAATTAATGGACATGCTGCACCTCAGAAAATCCAAATCCCATCGAGCTACGCTCGAGACTTGAACCTCAGCACTGAAATAAATAGGACATGCTGGAGGGACAGATTCATAACCCAGAGGCTCCCTTCACTCTGGAATAAAATCCCAGTCCAGGTTAGGCAGAGTCCCACATTGACTCTCTTCAAGAGGAATCTTGATGAGTGAATGGGAGATCGTAGGTTTACCCCAGCTATCACTTCTGTGTCACTGTTAGACAGAGGCACAGTATACTAACCTCAAAAAAAGGCATAGCAAAATTAATTTAAAATGGATGGCGAAAGCCAAACACACTCTGGCTAGGCTTATAAATGCCCTAGGGCAGATAGCCTAGTATGAGCCTAATTACACTCCTAGTGCTTGGGCTGTCCATTTGCTCACTTCTATCTATACTGGTTACAAAAATTACTTGCATTTCAGTCAGTGGCATTATATCAGCTGCCTTCTTGAACAAAACGGCAGAATTTGTTAATTCATTTGCTAACAGTTGCTGTTCGATGTAAGGCAAGACTTACCAGAATTCTAGTGCTACAATGTTTTTCTGTAGTGCCTAATAAATCCACAAGGGGGAGAAGTAAAACTATCTTTTTACTGGCTGTTCGTAACAGTTACGAAGGTTTCTTCTACAGCTTAGTTTTGAATTTTGGTCACAAAAAGTACAATTGAGTACACTTAGCATAAATATAGATGTTCTTCGTGTTTCACTATTGCAATCATCACATTTGGGTAGACTCTCAAAGCTGAGGAAATGGGTGGAGGCAGTCAAGGAAACTAGGGGCTGGCTAGGATGCCCTGCAAGACTGCAGAGGCAAACCCTGCCCTGGATTTGGAGAAGACAGGCAGGTGGTAATGCTTGGTAAAAGTGTGAACAGATGTCCAGGTGGCAGCCTCCAGGATGTCCCTGGTGGGGACTCCTCTGAGGAAAGCTGCAGAGGTGGAGGCTGCTCTGGTGGAGTGTGTGCTGACCCCTTTGGGGGGAGGCTTTCCATGCTGTCTGTAGCAGAAATAGATGCAGTGTGTTATCCATTTGGAAATGGTTTGCTTGGAGATGGCTTTGCCTTCTACCCCTGTAGCAAAGCTAACCAGCAATTGATCAGACTTTCTAAAGGATTTAGTCCTGTCTAGATATAATCTGAGCCGTCTGTGCACATCTAGAGAGTGAATAATCCTTTCCCCCTTGTTCCGGGGATTAGGAAAGAAGGTGGGCAAATGAATGGATTGGTTGAGAGCCACACTGCACACCACCTTGGGCATGAAGGATGGGTTAGTTCTGAGGGATACCCTGTCTGCATGGAAGATGATGAAGGGTTCCCACAGCCATGATTGCTTGCAGCTCGGAGACTTTTCTGGCTGAAGTGATGGCCAGAAGGAATGCTGTCTTCCAGGAGAGAAACTTTAGCTCTGCAGAAGAAGCTTGTTCGAAAGGGGGCAGGGTGAGCTTTTCCAAACCAAAGTTAAGGTCCCATGCTGGTGTTGTTGCCCTTCTGGGGGCCTCAAGTTGCTAGCCCCTCTGAGGAACAGTTTGATCAAAGGGTGTGAGAAAAGAGGCTGCTCAGTGGGAAAATGAGCAGAAATAGCAGAGGTATGAATTTTTATAAAGGAGAAAGAGAGACCACTGTGTAGTAGGTCAGCTAAGTAATCCAGGATGAGAGGGATGGAGGGCTATGCTGTATTGGCTCCCTTAGCCTGGATCCAGGTGCAGAACCTTTTCCATTTATCTGCATAAGACTTTCTGGTGCTAGGAAATCTGGCCTCATGGATAACATCCAGAACCTATTTACTGAGGATGGCAGATTGGTTTGGGGTTTGGGAATAAGCCAAGCTGCCAAACTAAGTGTCTGCAATTGGGGATGCATAAATTCCCCTTCCCTCTTGGTCAGGAAGTTTAGTATCTGAAGAAGATGCCATGGAGGCAGTGAGGTCAGGCTGCCCAGCAAGGGGTACCAGTGTTGTTGGGGCCAGTCTGGAGCTATAAGAATGGTCCTTGGTTTTTCCTCCCTTATTTTGAGCCGTACCCTGGGGATGAGAGGGAGGGGAGGAAAGGCACAGACCGATAGATTGACCCACGGGAAGGACAGTGCATTCACTTTCCAAGCCATGTAATGATGCTCCCTGGTGCAGAACTTGCTGAGCTGATGGTTGGTGTAGGAGGCAAAGAGGTGACCTTCGGGGTTCCGCATTTGAGTTATTAGGGTGAAGGTACTTCTGTTGAGTTGCCACTCATGTGGTTCCAGAAGTTTTTTGCTTAATTGGTCTGCCGGAGAGTTGAGAGAGCCTGGTAGGAATTGTACTAAAAGGTGTAGTTGCAAGGAAGAATGTACATGGCCAGCCTGCATAGAGGGTAGGAGTGAGTCCCTCCCTACTTGTTGATGTACCACATCACAGTGGTTCACAGGTTGGTACTAGGCTATCGACCCCAGTGCCTATATAAGCCTAGCCATAACAATTCCCTGGATATTTCTTCCCACAATATTTACCTCCCTGGACTCCTGTCTAACAGGGTGACTGACATGATTCTCGGGGTGAATTTTCTATCTCCCATCCAATCATCAAGGTTCCTTTTGAAGAGGGTCAAGGAGGCACTCTGCTTGACATGTATGGGCAGTCTATTCCAGAGTATGGGGAGTCTCTGGGTCAGGAACCTATCCCTCCAGCATGTTTTGTTCATTGTGATGACAAGGTTTAGATCTCTGGAGCGTGTGGCACTGACGGATTGGGATTTCTTTAAGTTGAGCATGTCCAACAGCTCAGGGTTTGACATGGTCTTGTATGTTAAGCAGAGATCACCTCTGAGTAGATGATATGCCACAGAGTATAGCTGGAGTTTTTTTACACGGTCAGCATATGGCATCTGCTTTAGGCTTATGATTTTTTTAGTGAGGTATTTCTGTGGCCTTTCCAGCTTTTGCAGATGTCTTGTGAGGTACATACCAAATGGGGCGTTATACTCTATAATGGGTCTAATGAGGGATGAGCACAGTGGGACAATGACCTCCTTTTTCCTGGATGAAAAGCCCTTAGTGATGAAGTGTACCACATAGAAGGGTTTCCTGACTGTTGTGGCAATGTGATTATTGAAGGTGAGACCACTGTCCACCTGTGTCCCTAAGTCTATCATTACACTTTCAATGTTTAGTGTACTGCCACCTATATGGTAATTCATGGGTACATGTTTTTTCCCAAATGGGATAACTATGCATTTCTTGGCATTAAGCTTGAGCCCATGGCTCTGGCACTAAGCATCTGTTTCTGTAAGGCCCTTTTGTAGAATATCCACATCATTGGGGATTCAATAATGGCTCCCAGTTTGCAGTCATCTGCAAACTTTGTTAGCCAGAGTCCCTTAGTGTTGGCCTGTACTTCAGAGAAGTAGATGCCAAACAAGAGCGGTCCCAGGACTGAAACCCTGAGGTACTCCACTTGTCACTTGTCTGGAGCTGGATTTGGAGTCGGCTACTTTTACAGTCTGGGTTCTGTCAGTAAGCCATTTGGCAACCCATCGAGCGATGTAGGGATTTATGCCCAGCTTAGTAAGTTTATCTACGATTTCAGAGTGGGGGATGATGTCAAGACCTTGATGAGGTCCAGACAGGCTGTGTGGACCGCCTTACCCTCGTCCACAGCTCTGGAGACTGATTTGAAGAAGTCAATCAGGTTCAGGTGACAAGATCGGCCCTTCACGAACCCAAACTGGGTGGGGTCCAGTGTTTGAAGGTTGCCAGTGTCTCTGTTTATAAGTTCCATGATAATGCGTTCCATTCCCTTGCAGATCAGGCTCATCAGACTGATGGGACAGTAGTTCCCGGAATCCAAGGTGGATCCCCCCTTCTGGAGTGGGATAACTGTAGCGGTACGCCACTCAGTGGGCACGAAGCCTGAGGTGAGACTACGATTAAACATGACACTTAGGTGAGGCGCCAGTTCATTTTGTAGTTCATGTAGTACACAGCCCGGGATGTCATCTGGTCCCATGGATGCTGTATTCTTAGCTTTGGAGAGTGCGGTTTCTACCTGTGTGGCCGTGATTACCAGAATTTGGCAATCTTTTGGTATTGAGATGGGCCCTTTAGAGGGTGAGAGGGGGGTGAAGTTGGCACTAAATCGATCTGTCAGGATATTGACAATATCTTTGGGATCAGTATGTTTAATGCCATTCTGTTGTAGCTCAGAGCAGATCTGAGCATTGCCATTTAGATTCTTGACATAACTATAGAATGCCTTGTGGCTGTCTTTGGAATCTTTGGCAATTTTATTTTCGTAACTCGCTTTTGAGGATTTTATGAGGCATCTCAGCTTTTTACCGAGGCTGGTAAGGGAGTTTTTTGCATCCTGGGATTTTCCTCTTTTCTGCAACAATTTCTTCCTTCTGTTGTATAGTTTGTTTATGGCAGGGGACCACCAAATTGGCTTCCTTTTTTTGGAGGAGAGCACCTTGGTTCTGTTTTGGATGGCATGATTCATGCACAAGTGGATGTGCTCGTACAGTGCCTACAGTGCCTTAGTGTAGGATTCAGCAGTCGAATTTTCAGATCCCGTCTGCATGGGTGTCATGAAGTTTGTCACTTCTGACTTGAGTATCACGAAGTTGGCTTTGGAGAGGTTTTTTTTACAGAGATTTCCTTACTGGGGAGGTGGGATGTGGATGTCAAGGGTGATTTGCTTATGGTCAGACCTGACCAATGAGGGGGTGATCACTGGTGTGGAGCATCTATCTCCCATGTTGGTAATGACCCTGGTGGGACAATGAATTAGTTGATCCAGGGAACTGGAATTTATGAATTCCAGGAACCATTGGGAAAAGGTGTTGGTACCAAAGTAGTTTTCCCAGTTAATGGCAGGGTAGTTGAAATCACCCAGTATTAGGGTGTTTGGTTGTATTTTAATATTTTCCAGTATGTTTAGAAAGGTGTAGTGAGAATCTTGGGGCATGGTGGGGGATCTGTAGCAAGTTACAATTTGGATTGCAGTCTTCCCTAGTGTTAGTTGCATCTGGAGAATTTCAGATGCATTGTGTTGGGCAACTAGCTTGGAGGTGTGAATATCCTTGGTGAATATAGACACTCCTCCATCTTTAGTGTTTCAGTCTTGGTTTGGTGGCCAAAAAGTGTGGTAAGGGTTGTAGCCTGGTATTGCAGGGGTGCTCTCTGGAGCCTTGAACCAGGTCTCACTTACTGCACAGATACCGATGTTCTCCATTTTTAGGAACGCCTCGAGAGAGTGCATTTTGTGGTTTAGACTTCTAGCATCGAGTAGCATTACCTTCAGATTTTGCATGACTGCATCTGTTACGGTGGTGGTTTTGACCTTTGAACCTCGCCTAAAAAAGGCACTATAGGGGTGGCAACAGCTTTAGCCAGTAACCTGAATCCCAGGGGTGACAGGTGCAGACCATCTTTGGCAAAGCATTGTGGTTTGTCGATCATATCTTCCCAGGCAGACCGATACTGGATCCCCTTTGAATGACACCAGAGGCTTAGCCAATTGTTGAAGTCAATCATTTTGTCTTTATACTGTGGTATCATTCTGGGCAAAGGCAGGATGCTACTCAGGGCTAGGGTCATAACTGCCTGGGCCACATGACCCGAGAGCTCTTCCATGTCCCCTTTCATGTAGCCCAGGGAGGTACGTCTCAAGTCATTCACTCCAACATGGAAAATGACAGAGTCATATTTGTACTTGTTGTGGAGTGATTTGAGTGCATGCGTTATGTGGCAGATCCTGGCACCCAACAGCCAGCTGACTGTAATTTTCTCCTTGTTCAGCCTGGTGAGTGGGACATCAGTGTGCCAGACTATAGAGTCACATATAACTAAAGAGTTGGGTACATTGTCTTGCCTTAGAGGCTGTTGTTGGGTGTCACACTGGTGTTGTGAGGTGTGTGTCACTTTGGTTATGACTGGTGTTTGTTTGTGTTTCAGCTTCGGAAGTCCTTGTTGCTTGGGCAGGTTAATGTTAAGGGCCTCTGCATATGTGGGTTTAGTGTTGCTATGTATGGGTGCTGATGGTGTGGGTTTTGATGGGCTATGTGTTGCTTGAGGTGTAGTGCATGTGTTAACTGTCTCTTGACTGTCTAGCACAATCTTGGCTGGAGAGAGCTTTGCTTCCAGTTTGGCTATGTAAGTGCATCTCTCGCAGGTTGTAGTGTTGGGTGGTAGGAGGAGAGGGTTGTCTGTGTACATGAGGCAGTTGCCGCATTGCCCCAGTATGCCCAGATTCACCAGGTTGACAGGAGAAATCACCGGAAGCTGACCCCTGGACATGCCTGTTTAGGTGCTTTTTTTGCAAAGTACAAGAGCTGTTTTCCCTAACCTTTGCAAGGTACTTTGCAATTATAGGCTGTTTAGTACCTACAATTAATTTCTCCTTATTGACAAGGAGAGTTGAGTGCTTGTATCGGTTTCAGGCTTCCTAATGCTTTTCAGCAGGTTCTAGAGAAAGTGCTAGTTACAGGGGTTCAGATTTTAGTGCTACTACTGAGAACCCAGCTAGTTCTAAGGGAAAATTTGAACAGCAGACTTTCTGGCACCTGGAATAGTTTAACCATAGCCCTGTGGTGCTGCACGATGCGAAAAATGCACAAACACATGCATTTTTAAGCCAGAAAGTTGAAAGGGACAGAAATCAGCCTAGAAAGGCTAATAAAATTACAATTTCAGAGCTGGAAACCACTCCTCTAGTGTTAGATAGGCAGTACAATGCTCACCACTCCCACTGGTAAGCAGTAGGACTTCTCGGCTACCACAGCAAGGTCTGGATAGCTCTGAACACAGAAAATAAAGTCCTGAGACAAGAAAAGCCTGGGATCTGGACTACACTGGCTAGGAAAGGTGGGAAACGAGCTAACAAGATAGTATTTTTTTTGGTTAAAACAGGCTAAACAATGCAATAATACAGTAAATAAACACAGAAAAGGCTAATGCACTTGAGTGTGTAGTCCTAAACAGTAAATGCAATTAAAACTCTACAGAATTAGCAATTTAAAACTTTTTAAATGAAGCAAGGCAAGTGCACAACTGAAAAATGATTTAAGAGGCAGTAATACAGTAGAATAAGTAGCTAGTCTACATATACAGAGAAGTCTATACATACAGAAAAGCAGCTAAAACACAGAAACAATTCAGATGCAGTGCAACCTAGAGCATTATTGTTATATATCTCAGATCAGAGTTGTAGTCAATGCCCCTCCTCCACTCTGCTCAGTGTGTATAGACAGAAATCCTCTCAAAAGTGGTGCTGTCTATCAGGAGAACCCCTGAAGAGAGAATGGGTTTGAAAGCTATCAAGGTGTGCTGCACAGCCATCATCTCTTTTTGACTGATGTGCAGAGGGATTTGCTGTGGGCTCCATTGGCCCTGTATGCACCTGCCATCCAGGTGTGCACCCCAAGCATAGTCTGATGCACCTGTGGTGAGGGTCTGGGTGGCAGTGGGTGGGGAGAAGGGCAGTCCCTTGTTGTGGGAGCATGCTTTTGCCCAACAAAGAAATTCATTTCTGAGGCAAGGAATTATAGGTAGAAGAGTTTCCAGGTCTTGAGAGTGCTGACACCAAAGGCTCTTTAGGTACCATTGAAGTTTCCTCATATGCAGTCTGGCATATGGAATGAGTAGTATGAAAGATGCCATGAACCTCAGAGCTTGCAGGATCTTCCTTACATATAGCTGGGGCTTGGTAGCTAGTTGAGAGAAGTAGGCTGTCAGGAAAATGTGTTTCTCTGGTGTAAGGTATGCCCATCTGGGATGCTGTGTCCAGACGTGCTCCCAGGAAGATTATCCTTTGGGTGGGCACCTGTTTGGATTTCTTAGGGAGGTTAGTAGGGTCTTTATAAAGGCCAGGTGCTTGAGCAGCTTTTCCTGGCTGTCTGCCTGAATAAGGCAATCGTCTAAGTATGGTAAATTTGAATATTTCTTTGTCTGCAAAAGGCAATAGCCGGAGCCAGTTTTGTGAAAACTCTGGGAGCAGTAGATAAGCCAAAGGGAAGTGCAGAGAACTGAAAGTGTTGAGATCTTGCCTTGAAGCGGAGATATTTTCTGCATGATTCCCTGATAGGAATGTGGAGATAGGCCTCTTTTAGATCTAGGGTGGCTAGCCAAGCATCCTTGGAGAGCATGGGTAGCAGCTGCTGGAGGGTGAGCATTTTGAATTTTGGGATCACCCGGAAGGTGTTTAGAATGGATAGACTGAGGATGGGGCACCAGGTGCCCTCTTTTCTGGGCACCAGTCTGGAGTAGAAGCCTTGGCCTATCTGTTCTGCAGGAATGTGCTCTACTGCCCTCATAGAGAGCAGGGAAAGGATTTGCTTTTGAGCCTATGCCCACCGATTTGGTGGTAGATCTGGGAACCCTTTTGGAGTTGGAAGGGTGTGGAAGTTAAATCTGTATCCCTGAGACACAATGCTCAGAACCCATTGGTCCTTGGTAATGGTGGCCCAGGTGCTTGAGTGAAAGGAGAGTTTTCCTCCTAGAGGTAAGTGAAGGTGGGTGGGGGGGTGGAGGAGATGAGTCATTGTGAAATCTTACCATAAGGGGGGCGGCTTAGAACTCCCTGGTTTTGAAGTGGAGGTAGTCCACTGCTTAGATCTCTGCATTTCCTGGGGCTGCTGTTTGGGGGGGGGGTCTTTTTCCACAGGGCCTAGGCTGGGCCGGTTTAGTAAGAGCAGGAAAGGACCAGTGCTTGGAGGGACAATGCCTGCTGAACCTAGGGGGCTGGACCTGTAAGAAATCCTTAACTATTTGCATAGATTTTGCTTTTTCTTCCATCTTTTTTAAGACCTCTTCTGCCTTAGTGCCAAATAAGTTATCTTTGTGCAAGGGGGCATCCAATAATTTAGATTTTACATGGTCTGGCAGGGGTTGTTCCTTAAGCCATGCATGTCTTGCTTCTAGGGCATTAAAACCACAGTGCAAAGCGTGTTTAGTTACTTGACTTGCAGAATGCATTAAGTCTTGTAAATCTTTAGATACTGCCCAAGCAGGAAAGGAAGAAATTTTTTGTTTAAAGCATTTCAAGGTATGTTGCTGAAATTTCAGCATATGGAACTGACAATTTAGTGCCCTGATAGCAAGAGTCGCTGAGGTGTATACTTTTTTACCCCATCTGTCCAATGCTCGGGAATCCCTATCTCAGGGGGTGGGATTCTTAGCAGAGGTTGCTTTAATCCCTTTTGGCCCTTGAGAAATGACCTCAGGGCCAGCTGTTGGATTTTTACAAAGATATTTGTGTGAGTCAGGGACTCTATAGTACTTGTCTGGTTTTCAGGGAGCAGGAGGTAGGGCATCAGGAGTCAAGATGGATTAAAGGAAAACATCATCCACAACATCCAGGACTGGGGGGATGGCAAGGGTCTGTGTTGCGGAAGATCTAGGAATTCCCAGAGTCTCTTTTTAGACTGAGGGTAGTCCGGACTCTCCTATTGGAAATGCTCCCTTAAAGTATGCAGGGTTTCCCCAAAGGAAAAATTGTCTGGGGGAGAGGCTGAAGGAATGGAGTCCACTGCATCAAAATCCTCATACGTAGAGAGGGGTTGCATGTCTTCATAGTCAGATGCATCAGCTTCATCTGACTCTTGTTCAGACAAAACTACAGGGGACAGATCTCTTTTCCTTTTTAAGGGGTTAGCCTGGCTTCCCCTAATCAGCATGACAAGGTCAACCGCCGTTTTAAGCATTTGAGACTGAGGCAAGGTAGCAGGTGCCTGAGAGTGGGTCATCGGTTTCTTGGGTGTGGTTTGATCCCTGGGACTAAGAAACTCAGTCGTTTTTGAAAGAATGGTAGTCGCAAAGAAAGACGTCGGTTTGTGTCAAGATTCGGTAGTGTGAAGGACTTCCTCAGAAGCCGGTGCCTGCTCAATGGCTCCGGATCCATCCAAGGTAGAGACGACCACAGGATCCTTGGTCAAAGAAGAGTTATGCAGCATACCAGACTCTGAAAGGGTCTCGGTAGCAGCCTGCTAAACAACTGAAGTGGGCATCAGAAAGCGCCTCACTGAGTACCAGAGGACAGACAACTAGCTTAACAGAAGCGCCGTCGGTAGGTTTGGACCTGTGCGGTCTGTTTCTGTCTTTATCTTTACGTTTTTTTCGGAAGATCTACTGTCGGATGGCTTACTGAAGCCATATCAGAATTAGAGGACTGTAAACGAAAATACCTGGCTACAATAAGGGCACAACGACGGATAGCTCTGGCACTGAACAAAACACAGAAGCAACAACAGGGGACGTCGTGGTCTGGGCCTAAGCAAATGATGCAGTAAGAGTGGAAGTCTCAGTGTGGCATTTGCTTTCCACAGGAGAGACAATTATTAACTTTTTCCTGACATTGGTTAGTGCAAGAAAAAAGAATCCCCGATGGGGTAATTAGCTTTAGAAGACTTCAACTTCAATTCGGAGATGAAAACTCAGGTAGCGAGCGGCCGACCGGCACTCGTGTGAACTGCTTCTGCTGCGGGCTCCATGGCAAGAAAGACTGATGTAATGGTGTCGGCTGCCTTATTTTATACTACTGACGACCTGACGTCAGTCATCAAGCGACAGCAACCGACACAGAAATACCAAGTCTCTGGTATTCGGGCCGGCCGAGGGCTACCCTGGCAGGAATAATCAAAATGTGATGACTGCAACAATGAAACATGAAGAACATCACTGGTTACTGCTTGTTGCCACCAACAATGTTCCTTACCTGTGATTATTCCTGTACAAGTTTTGAATGGTCTTTGCCCTGAATTCCCTTATTACATATGCAGTCTTACAGCTCATAGTTAAATAGATAGATTAATAATAATAAAACATAGATAGATTAATAATAACAATAGATAAATGTGGTGCATTTTACAAAATTCTACTCTGACTGCTTGTAATTATAATCTTCACATTTGTATTCTAACAAATACCTGATCTTCTAAAGTTACTGTTACTTTTGAATTAATTTGTCTTCTAAGGATCTCTAAAGTATGGTTAAGATTTGCATTTTGCAACACTGCTTACTATCCTGTTTGTGAGCCAATATCTAATTCATTTTTGATGCTCCCAGAAATGTAGCTTTGATACTAACCTGTAAGGCCACATTTTCTATACTTCAGCTGCAATTTAAAAGCCATGATAACTGAGAAGCTAGAGTACTAGATTTAAGAATTCTAATACTGTGCTACACATCAGAAGCTCAAAAACAATTTAAATGTAAACTGTGTTTCCTGATTTTGTTCTGTAAAGGGTAAGACCCTCCAAACCTCTACATATAGAATGAACTATAATGTCTTTGCACAATGAGGCAAGGTCAGCCTCTGTCAGACCACATTTGGACAAAAATGTTTTCAGCTAAGTACAAACTTTTGAACAGTTGGCTGATGTGGTTCTGTCCTTATACTGTTAATACAGCAGTTCTGAATTTTGAATTGCGCAATGCACTGCTTAAATAAATGTATTTATTTACACATTGTTGACCGAGTGAGTCCCACAAGGCCAATAACCTCTTTTCAGGTGAGATCAGAGGTGGTATTCATACGGGCTACTGGAAATTCGGCCAGGGCACAAGTGATCTTTCCGTATTCTTTGGAGCTACTAGGTGGCACCAAAAGGCTGCTGCCAGCACTTTGGCTCACTCTTGAGATGAAGGCAATGTAACTCTACTGCAGTGAGACTAGGGTATTCTGTTATAGAAGAAAAGCTGTTTCTGAGAAGAACAGTAACATGGAAGTCATAGTGGGGGCTTGAAGAGGCTTGGCAACACGAGTATTAATGTCAGTGATGGAGGAGAATTAGCTAGAACAGAGAAGAAGCGGACTGTTGCATTTGAGTGATTGAAGAAGAAGAGTAATGAAGCTGAAATAACACAGGAAGAGAATGAGAAAGATGAAGAGGGAGCATATCAGGCTGGGGAGTAGCCGGCTTCAAGGGTGTGCTGTGTATGAAGGCAGTGAATACTGGGGGGGCAGAAGAATGGAATGAAGCAGTCTGACAGTTAAATGACTAACATGCAGCAGTGAGTGCAATAAACAAACCACACCAGGTATAACACAAAGGAGGAAATATTTAGCCAAATAATGTGGAGCAAGGGGTAGCAGTCAGAAGACCAGTGTTAAGAACTAAAGTAAAGAATTAAGAAAAATCCATTAACAGGTACTTTATTTTTGACAATATTACTTCACCACTGGGATTTAAAGTAACAGACTTTACAGCCCTGATACACTGATGTGTTGAATCATTCTGTAAAGTGAATTTTGAAATGTTTTTATTGGCAGAACAACTTATAACATAATGGTGAAAAATGTTTTATAAGTCTTTGGAATGATTATGTTTACCAGAAATTACATATGCAAGCTGAAGGAAAAATGTTGGTACAGTTGAGAACTGATACAGATGAAAATGAATTGGAAATACGTTTTTCAAAAGTATGTTATAAAGTGCATGAGATTTTACAAAAAAGTTTTGGATGAAAAGAATATTGAAGTAGATTCTAAAACAGTTGCTTGTCAGTGCAAGTCTGCACTGATTATGAAAGGCCAGCTCTCAGTGTAAGTGACTTACTTTGGTGTAAGGCCGATCTGTAAAGAAACTTACTACAGGGACCAGATTCCAAAAGACCTGCTATCAGTGTTAAGTGTTCACTTAGATGGAGATCAGGTCTTGTAATCATGCCCATTATGGATAGGTGCTTCAGTGGTATGGGTAACTTTGAATGTAGAAGAAATCAAAATGCAGCATCTATCTGGTGGTTTTTTTTTGTTTTTTTTTTTGTGATCTGTTAAATTTTATGCAGTACTGTAACAAAAGACAGTATATGCAATGTTGAAGGATATGTCCATTTGTGGAAAAATTGTGAACCATATTGTAGGAAATGTGGAACTGATGAACATTTTTGGTTTGACTACACATTAGTAATAGTTGAAATTGGGGATATTGAACATTGGCAAGTACATGCTACAGTCTAAATGAGAATACACTCGGCCATTACTTAACTATGCTTCCTCAAGAAAACTCCAAAGACCTCCTAAAAGTACCCATTAAAGTTTGCAGCTTCATCCTCCTCTGACCAAATCTGGGCATCACAATATCACACTCCAAGAAACTAACTTGCTCTCTGTAAAGAGTGCACACACTTTCTACAGCTCTGCCTTTTCCCTAAAGACCCTCAACAGTGAATCCACTTTCCCTGTTAGCTACAGACCATCAGAAACACACTATACCAACTGAAGAAATGTCGCCATTGAAGAAAATGTCCAAAAGTGATCAAACTCCGCACTACTGTGTCTGTTATTCTTTGTCTCAGAACAAATTCTTGCCAAACAGTTAATTCTTTCAGAGCTATTTCAATTCTATTATAACACAGCTAGACAGATGAATAGACTAATGCACACTTAGTCTAAGACGTCACTAAGTGAAACATACTGTCCAGTTTACATACTCTTTTCAACCAATGTTATTTTTAATGTCCTTGTGACTTGTTCTTCTGGTTTCTGTCTGTGCCATGAAAAAGTCCATGGTTATTTCATGCCCTTTTTTGGTCCTTGCTGTATCTGAAGACTTCACAAAAGTCGCTCCACGTCATCTTTGCGTCACTTGACCTGTCTGCATTTTATTTATTTATTTCTGCATCTGAAAGCCAAGAAAGTCAACTTCCTTTTTTTTTCTATAACAGGATGCCTATTACAGTAAAGCCCATAGCTATAGGTTATTAATATCTAAGCTGAACATGTACAAGAAATAACTATTCTTGCAAAGCAAGCCATATTATTTTGAAAACTGTTATTTGGCCTTGCACATTTCCTTCCACTGTACACACAGTATATTGGGGGAAAGCATTTTAATTTACACAATATCTATCAATTCCCACTTTTTTTTATTTAAGGCCCATGAAAATTGTAAGACGATTTACAACAGAATATGATCTTCAGTACTTTGAATCCCTTGGGCTGTTGCAACATACGAATCCCTTGCATTCAATGCTCAATTCAAAATCTCTTTATACAATGTTAGATTACCAACGGCTGTTTCTTAATACTTTTATTAACACAAATCTTATAATGACGATTAAGAGCAATTAATGTGGAAGTTGTAGTACCCCACCATAGACACATAGCAGTTATTACTTAATTTTTAACTGTTTTTATACTTCCTTAAGCAAGATGTCAGCCTTGCAGTTACACACAAGCATTTATTTCAAAATCTTGTCAAGTTAACCCTTGCTTTACAAGGCAAAACCTTGTATTAGAAACAAGCGTATTTCTTTTGCATTGTATAATTTCATTATTGCTTTGGGAAAAGAATATTTAAAAAAGCAATTTATAGGAAAATGTGATCCTTTGTACTTAACAGCCTTTCTTCATTGTTAACAACAGTTACTTGTTTGACAGTTTTATAACACATCTCCTATGTTATATCTGAGATAGCTCCATAAGTTGTATTTGCTATCAACTTTGTAACTGTCCATATTGCCTTAGTGGGACTATACCAGTGAAAAAATTCACTTTCTGAAATAACACCATTTCCCTATGTCCAACTGTTTTAAAATCTTTTCCTATTTTTTTTTTTTTTTTTATTTTTTATCACGAGCGTCCCTCTTTTCCTGATTTTTTTTACCGTGTTCTCTGGTAATGTGTGAGTAATTTTCATTACAGTAACTGCATATGCTATGTAACAGAATTTCTTCTCTTTTATTTCTTCTTTAAAAGAAGTATTATGTGTTAACTCCCATGCTGTTTTTATTTTATAGTCATGCTTTTTCCCATGACCAGAGTTGGTGTTTTTAAACATAAAACTTTTATGTGTAACCTCTACAGGGACTGCATATAATGGTATTTTTTCCTCTGTAAGGAATGTGTCTAAAAACCCAACAATTTGATCTGTTATGTGTTTTTGCAAACATATTTTGCATGTGCAAAAATATATTGAAATCTGGTATTTGATTATGTCCCTGTTGTCATGATCTATTATATATGAGTATCTCTCCCCATTTTTTCTTTGCAACTGTTTTAGATTGCCTTGTCTTGTTCATAGATTGCTATTATAGAAACACATTTAAACTTTTGTAAGACTGTTAACAGACTGTTACTGTACTAATACTGTTTGACTGTTATTAACTTACACTGATTTTTATGAACCAACATGGTGTGCTGCTTTTGCTTGGATTTTTATTAGCTGAAAAATGCTATTTCTCTAAGTTTGAATGACTCTGTACTTTACTACCTGTATGCATTGCTGTGTATTATTGCTGTGTATTATTACCTGGATGGCAGTTACACCAGTTTGACTACTGATGTTTTTGCTGTACTAGTTTGTTTATAAGACTGTTTGCTGTTATATTTTATGTATGACATTGTTTTGAAAATATATTACAGTCACTGTTTTTTTACCAATATTGATTCTGTTTGCTGTATGCATAAGCTGCCTTTGGAGACGTACTATACTTTTAATGTGGGGGGGAGGGGTTGACCTCCTCTTGTTACTATAGAACCTTTTGTCATTTAGGATTTGTCACAGGTACTGTCTTAAATGTTACTCCATTTCCAGACGCAGATGTGGACTTGCATACCCAACATTTAATACTGTATTTGTATTAACTTTACACTGTATCTGTATTGACTTTAGCTTTATGTCTGTATGGCTGTAGGTTATTTGTGTGTTTATGCTGAATCTGTCCTGGCTTATTAAACCAGTAAAGTATACTAACATTGTCTTCCATTGCTTTAAAAGATCCCTGTACTTTGCTGCCAACTGATAACCTGTATTTTGTTAATTTACTGCTTTAATACCTATTGCCTACCATGATCTGGGTTTTTTGTGTATTCCATAGGGTATACTTTATTTTTATGTATCCCTCTATGTTTGTTCCTGTGACTGATTGTCCCTTAATGTATTTTCTTTACCTTGACTTCTTTCCCTATTTTTGGGTTTTGAAGAAGCATTGTTTGTAATATGGACAATTCTGTTTAAAGTGGCCTATTTTCTTACAAGTAAAACATATTACCTGTTTTTCTGACCTTCGTTGTGTGTGTGTCTATAACCCTGGTGGAGCAGAAGCTGCTCGTGTTCCCCCTGTGTTTGACTTTTATCAAACCATGCATTACATCCCCTTCCTTTCACCACGTAGTCTACAAGCTGCATTTGTACATTTCCTATGTGCATCTGCAATACTGCGTACTTTTTCATCAGACCATGTATTACATCCCGTTTCTTTCACCATGTAGTCTACAAGCTGTTTGTGTACATTTGCTATATGCATCTGCGATACTGCATACTTTTTAAAAACTGTCTAGCACTGTGGCTTAATCTCTGAGTGTATCTGTCTGTCGGACAGAGAGTGATTTTAAAGCTGCATTTGCATTTTGCATAATGTCATTTAACTGACTGACGGAATTGCTTTAACATAACATTTTGCCTGACCAAAACATTATTTTCTTTTTTCTGTCATGCTATTTAGACTGTCTGTAAAACAGATACACGAGTCTAGACACTCACCTGTTTTAGCTGCTTGCTTTGCTTTGCCATTTGCCAAAGCATTTACTGTAGCCTTTCCTGTATATTTTTTATGTGCTTTGATTTTGACAATACTAAACTTTCCCTGTAAATCATTTTGGGAATCAATGCCCATAACTCTCATACTGGAGCATGTTTTAGGGGTTTGCCAACCCTGTTGATGATTCTCCTTCTGACACAAACTGGCATGTGCAAATGCAAAAAAAAACATTCAAATAAAGCATTATTTGAAATAGACCACACAGTGTATGTCAACCATTGTTTAAATGCCAACATACTGAAACAAAATTATTTTTTTTTGTCTTGTCACTGAGGCAGAGTCTGTAATAAACAAGACTATTGAGATATAGCAGCAGGAGAAATAACTGTCATTTCTGCTGAAGCCTGCTCAATGTAAACCTTGCTGGGCTTATTCCAACTGTCTTGTCAGATTAACCTCTGTAGTTTGTGCCCTTAGTAAATGTTGTTGGGCTCTATCTGATTGTTACGTTAAATCAGAAATGTCATTATGTAACGTCTGAATGCTATGCCGAGTCTGTTCCTCTAAATGGCATTATTGTCCCTTACTACTATCTCTAGGGAAAGTTTTGAAAAGCTGTGAAAACCTTTTCTTTAAAAGGTTAATATTAATAGCACACTGTACTATGTTAAAACTTTGTTCTGTTTGTGCATTTGCAATATTTATTATAAATAACATTTTTATGTAGTATATTACATTACTGACAATAATTACATACACTTGTACTGTATGAGATTTAGGTGACTGCAGAAGGTACATTTAACTGTTGTATATGTGAAGAACTAACAATGCTAGAATTAAACAGATTGCTCATCAGAATAGGCTATATCTTATGGTATGGCTTACATACTATACTTCTGTGACAAAATAGACATACGTTTGAACCAGGCTTCAATTCATACCACACCTTTCGGCCACCTAACCCAGAAAGAAGCACTAAAGGCGGAGGCGTGTCCATATTCATTAAGGGTATCCACACCTCCAGGCTAGTTGCACAGCATAATGCATCCGAGATTATCCAAGTGCAACTAACTCTGGGCAAGACCGCAATCCAAATTGTAGCTTGCTACAGACCCCCCCATCATGCCCCAGGATTCACACTCCTCATTTCTTGATACACTGGAAAGTATTAGGGTACAACCCAACACCCTAATGGGTGATTTCAACTACCCCACCATTAACTGGGAAAACTACTCATGTACCAACTCTTTTGCTCAACGTTTTCTAGAATTCATAAATTCCAATGCCTTGGATCAACTTATTCACACCCCCACCAGGGGCAGCAATATCCTAGACCTGGTCATTACCAACATGGGAAACCGGTGTTCCACACCAGAGGTCAATTCCTCGTTGGTCAGATCCGACCACAAGCTAATCAGCCTAGACATCCACATCCCACCCCCAGCCCCAATTAGGGAAACCATTGTAAAAAACTTCTCAAAAGCCAACTTCACACTTCTTAAGACAGAAGTGGCAAACTTCATGACACCCATGCAGACGGACAATAGAGGTATGAATGCCGAATCCTACACAAATCCACTTTATAAGCACTTACACAAGTGCATGGATCATGCTATCCCTAATAGAACGAAGGTGTTATCCTCCAAAAAAAGGAAGCCAATCTGGTGGTCCTCTGCCATAAACAAACTCTGCAACAGAAGAAAGAAACTGTTGCAAAAAAAAGAGTAAAATCCCATGACTGGAAGAACTCCCTGGTCAACCTCAGTAAGAAGCTGAGATCCCTCATAAAATCCTCCAAAGCTAGTTACGAAAACAAAATTGCCACCGACTCTAAAGACAACCACAAAGCATTCTATAGCTATGTCAAGAATCTAAATTGGAACACTCAGATCTGCTCCGAGTTACAGCATAATGGCACTAAATATACAGAACCAACTGATATTGCCAACATCCTAGCAGATAGGTTCAGTGCTGACTTTCCCCCCCTCTCACCCCCTAGAGGGCCCATCTCTATACCGGAAGAATGCAAAGTTCCTATAATCACAGCTGCACAGGTAAAAAACACACTCTCCAAAGCCAAGAACACAGCATCCATGGGACCTGGCAATATCCCAGGCTGTGTTCTACACGAACTACAGAATGAACTGGCACCCTACCCAAGTACCATGTTCAATCATAGCCTCACCTCAGACTTTGTACCCACTGAATGGTGCACCGCGACAGTTATCCCACTCCGCAAAGGGGGAGCCACGACGGACCCCGGGAACTACCGCCCCAATAGCCTGACGAGCCTGGTCTGCAAGGCCATGGAACGTATCATCGTGGAACTCGTAAACAAAGACATCGGTAATCTCCAAACTCTGGACCCTACTCAGTTTGGATTTGTAAAAGGCAGATCATGTCTCCTAAACCTGATTGACTTCTTTGAAGCAGTCACCAAAGCCATAGATGAGGGTAAAATGGTTCACACAGCTTATCTAGATCTCGCCAAGGCTTTCAACACCATCCCCCACTCTGGAATTATAGATAAGCTCACTAAACTAGGTATAAATCCCTATGTCACAAGATGGGTTGCCAACTGGCTCATGGACAGAACCCACACTGTGAAAGTAGCGGATTCCAAATCCGACATCAGACCAGTGACAAGTGGAGTACCACAGGGTTCAGTCCTGGGTCCTCTCCTGTTTGGTATCTACTTCTCTGAAGTGCAGGCCAACACAGAAGGTCTTTGGCTAACAAAGTTTGCAGATGACTGCAAACTAGGAGCCATAACTGAAACTCCTAACGATGTGGACAAACTACAAAAGGGCCTCAATGAGACAGATACTTGGTGTCAAAGCCATGGCCTGAAGCTCAATGCCAAAAAGTGTATTGTCATCCCCTTTGGTAAAAACTCTGTACCCATGAACTACCACATAGCTGGTAGTCTACTTAATGCCGAAAATGTGATGAGACCTTGGGACACAGGTGGACAGTAGTCTCTCCTTTGATAATCACATCGCCACAGTGGTCAGGAAATCCTTCTATGTGGCTCATCTCATCACAAAAGGATTCTCATCCAGAAAAAAAGAGGTCATTGTTCCCCTCTACTCATCACTCATTAGACCCATTACAGAGTACAACGCCCCTTTTGGTATGTACCTCACAAGACATCTACAACAACTGGAAAGACCACAGAAATACCTCACAAAGAGGATTACTGGCCTCAAACAGATGCCCTATGCAGGCCGTCTCAAAAAACTACAGCTTTACTCCATCGCAGGGGCGATCTCTGCCTAACATACAAAGCTATGTCAAACCCAGAGCTGTTGGACATGCTCCACTTAAAGAAATCCCAATCCCTCCGAGCTACACGCTCTAGGGACCTTAACCTTGTCACCACAATAAACAGAACATGCTGGAGAGATAGATTCCTGTCACAGAGACTTCCTATACTCTGGAACAGGCTACCTATCTATGTCAAACAGAGCTCCTCATTAGCAAATCTTGATGATTGGATGGGAAATGAGAAATTCACCCCGGGGATCACTTCTGTGGCTCTGCTTAACAGGGGCACCAAAATAATTTTCTTGGGTGGCGAAAGCCAGGGTACACTTTTTGGCTAGGCTTGTATGGGCCCTAGGGCCGATAGCCTAGTACCTACCTATGAACCTAAAGTTATTTCCACATAAAAAACAGTCTTTATGAATTGCTGTATATTTTATGTATGGATTATAAGCATTTATACATTTACAGACACAACTGTTATATAATGTCTGAACATCATACATTTCAGATTTACATTTCATATCTGACGCAGAAGGTTGAACCATGTAAATTTATATATACAATACGTGGGCACTGTAAAGTTAACTGTCTGTACTTGCATCCATGTTATAACTGTGAAGAAAGTACCGCAATTTATGCAGAAGACAAGCAGGTGATCAGGCTGAAGTCAATCTGGAAAAGGACGGATTTTCTCCACAGACGAATTGTAGGTGGTCCGACGCAGGACAGTTTCCACAGCAGTGCTCTGTGTCCACCAACGAAGTACTGGAACGGTTTCTCTGTTAAAGCACTGGAACTGTCAGTCTGTTGAACTAATGTAGTAAGTAGTAGGGATCCTTATGTAATATTAACTGCTGGTAACAGACATAAGGTAAGGCTCGACACTGAAGAAATGTCGCCACTGAAGAAAATGTCCAAAAGTGACCAAACTCCGCACTACTGTGTCTGTTATTCTTTAATTGTCTCAGAACAAATTCTTGCCAAACAGTTAATTCTTTCAGAGCTATTTCAATTCTATTATAACTTAGCTAGACAGATGAATAGACTAATGCACACTTAGTCGAAGACATCACTACTAAGTGAAACATACTGTCCAGTTTATATACTCTTTTCAACCAATGTTATTTTTAATGTCCTTGTGACTTATTCTTCTGGTTTCTGTCTGTGTCATGAAAAAGTCCATGGTTATTTCATGCCCTTTTTTGGGTCCTCGCTGTATCTGAAGACTTCTCTCCACGTCATCTTTGCGTCACTTGACCGGTCTGCATTTTATTTATTTATTTCTGCATTTGAAAGCCAAGAAAGTCAACTTCCTTTTTTTCTATAACAGGATGCCTATTACAGTAAAGCCCACAGTTACAGGTTATTAATATCTAAGCTGAACATGTACAAGAAATAACTGTTCTTGCAAAGCAAGCCATATTATTTTGAAAACTGCTGTTTGGCCTTGCACATTTCCTTCCACTGTGCACACGGTATATTGGGGAAAAGCATTTTAATTTACACAATATCTATCACCAACTATTCTCACACAACAATGTCTTGGTGCTTGCCACATCAACAAACTCAATCTCAGCTACATACCATTCTTTCTCTGTTCTTGCACCACAGCCATGTAACTCCCTGCATACCAAAAACTGTAACAGAACTAGTTTCAGAAAACTCAAGAGAAAAACTAGTTAGTTCATACAATAAAACAAAATGAACAAAAACTGCACCTGCTTCAAACACCCACCTAGAACACAAAATGCAAATTATTACGGCTACTTCTTACCTCTGCTAATACTCAGTCATCCTTTTTTTGCTAAATACTAATTGCTTGCACTACTAGTTACATCTTTCTCCAGTAATACTTCATATTTCATTTCTTTACAAAGTCAGGGGAAAATATGCACATATATTATACTGTAAAACTTTACAAATTGTGAAGATTTTTGCCATGTTAAATCACTCGCCACTAAAGTTTATATAATATAATACTGACATCTTATTGCATTTACAAAATATTCTATTTATTACACTTTTAAATATTCTTCACTGCACGTAACTTTATTATAGATTATTGTTATTTTTTTATATTCCCATTTCACTACTATACTATGAAACTTCTTTGCTTTCATTCCACTGTAATTCTAAGGCTTTGGATAAAATGGGCCCATAACAGAGAAGCCTACTACCCCAATCAGCAAATGTTAAACAAATTAGGATTCTGTTCTCAGATCTTAAATGGTAAGAGCCAACACAAGTGACTAAATGGTCAGGTAGAAGTAATAGGACTGGATTAGAGGGAAGTAGATAGCTTTTGGATAAATATCTGTGAAACACCACAAACCAGAATGCAAGAGAGACAGTTATCTGGTTTCCATCCACACTGTTGTTAATTGTATTCCATTCAAAAGTCATCCTAATTTGATCACACCATGTTCTCCAACCATCATGTGCATTGTCTTAGTAGAGCCCTTGAGGACAACAGTAAGGCTTGAGTAACTGTAATGTATTTAGAGATCTGGGGAGAAAACTGCCATAAAAATGCTGCCAAATGCACAGTAACAGTAATAGGTCAGTAGAGCTGAAAGCAGCCAAGGAGCAAATTGGCAATAGTATTATGTTTCTGAAAGCAAATCCCATGACACAATCTCTCATATCTCTTTCTCAAGGATATTAAGTCGGAAACTCAAATGTATGTCATTACTTAATGACATTAATCCTCGATAACGTGACAGAAAACCACAATTTTTATGAGGAACAGACCAATAATACAAGGCAAAAATATGGACATTCTGAGAAAATCTTGGCAGTTGAGAATTATAAGTGGTATTACATTTAAGGCTCATCTGTTGCACTGTATCTACATACTCTACCCAGTCATATCATATATTAATGCAACAACCGGCATTAATACTATTACGCTTACTCATGGATGGTGAGGTTAACCAAAGAGAGTGAACCCTAAGTGAGTAAATGATTGTAGCTGGGGCTAAATCCTTGGTGTCCTTATTAATAAGTTCTTACCACTATACAGTATTTAAGAAATAGATTTCATCTTATTTACAGCTGTTGTACAACAAGCCCAGGTGCCACTTACATTAGTTTTCCTTGGTGAAATATTTATGTAGCTCACAGACCCAGTGTAGGGTTGCCAGCTGTCCGGTTTTTGACCGAACTGTCTGGTTTTCAGACAAATTGTCCAGTTAAAAAATTTCATCAAAACCGGACTCGTGAAGTCCGGGTTTTTTTTGTGCCGCCAGAGGAGAGGAGAAAGTAAACGTATCCAGCTCGAACGGGAGCGGTACGATATACTACTAGCTACTACACAACAATGAAATGCTTTTAACTTCAGTATTCCTGGTAGCTACGTAGTTTAGACAGTACATACATTAACTTAAGTGGCAGTGATGTAATACAAATGGACAAATTTTATTTTCTGCTATACGGATTGTAGAGATATCACTGGAAGGCAGTACTCCACGGTGGGAAAACGGTATTTTTTTAGCTATCATTATCCTACCAACTACCAAGCAGTGACAAAAGAAATCTTATAGCAGGATTTAAAATGCTTAAGCACTCTGCCAACATTGCCCAGTGTTGCATTGTAGTACACTCAGACTGATTTTAGAACTTCACCATGCAGTGTAATACTGCTAGCAATTAACACGCCCTGATTTTTATTATCCTCATCTACTATGTTGAACCGTATTCCATGAAACAAATTGTGCATCTTGCTTTTTGGGCACTTGCAGTTACCCAACATTGTTTTGCTTTTACTTGATTCTGTCACAAGGGACCACATTGAAAAATAAAACTACCTCTTTGCCATGTTCAGAAAATGGCAAGTGTGCTAGCTGCATGTGATTTCTTTTCCTACGTGCATCTTTCTTAGATCTAGAGGCTTGAGTCATCTTTCATTCAGTCTTATTGCTATTTTACAACTGCATAGCGGCAGTCCAGTCTGCATCTTTGTAAACTTGTATTAGAGTGCATTGTTGTAGGAAGTTACCTGTTTTAACCCACAACTTTGGCGTGATATAGAAAAACATTAATGAAACTCTTTAAAGTATGTGTGCTTTTCTGAGATTATGACGTATACTTTGAAAGTAACATAAAACATAAGTCACCTGTTAGAAATCCATTCATCCACAACCCCTTTATCCCATTTTTTGCATATGTGACATGTAAAGAAAAAGAGTGGGAGGTCAGCCGGACCCAGTACAAGATCTTAAGTACTAGCATCTGAAATATCACACTAGGGGCAGTAACACTTAATACACGTATTCTCGCTCAATTGACCCCCACCCACTACAGGCGCAGCCAAGGACTGAAACTTCCTAATCCGAAGTACGAAACGAAAAATATGTTACATCTTAACAACTGAGTTCCTGTCCCACGCCCCAGTACAAACAGTATTTGACAGAACTTTCAAAATGCAAGGGAATGTTAAGATCATCATTTCTGAATGAGCAGTAAAGTGATGTTATTGACTTAAATGATCTTATGGGGTAAATCAAAACTTACAATTTTTTAATAGCAAAGATAACTGCTTGCATTTTTTTTTTTTGATAATTTTAATCAGTTTTACCACCATGTGCACAGGCTGCTAGCTCTTGACCTTTTATCTCCATGGATCATCCATAATTAGGTTTAGGAACATAGAAAATAAATAACTGGAGAAAAATGCACCATATTGACACTTTTCATCAATACTGGTACTTACATCTGCAGCAGCCTAGCAGTGCAATTAGTGCCGCCTGTGTTCTTTTCTCCCCTTTAAGTACGGCTTAAGTCATCAAAGTGGGTGGTCCCATCAGCTGATGTCACTGTGGTGTCACAAAATAGGTGGGGCATGGGCGGGAGAGGGGCTGGGAATGGGTGGAGTTGTGTGTGATGCGAGGGGGCGTGACTTTAGTCCGGTTTTAGCCGCAAAGAAACATGGCAACCCTAACCCAGTGTAATGCACCTTTTCACATATTAATCAGAGTAATTAAGCTTACACTATTTACCTTGGCTAAAGGGTATAAAGAGGATTTTCTTTCCCTTTTTAATGTAGCAGCGTCTTACTTTTTTTCTTACAGTGGTGCTGCTGTACAAGACTGGTTCTCCACTTTTATGGGGAGGGGACTGTTTTCTTGAACTTGTCACAAGTCAGGTAATGGAACAGGCTTAATTCTGAGTTAGGCAATATTACCACTGGGAAGCATACCAAGTGTTTTTTCTCCTTTCAGTCTCCACTAAACTATTCATATGCCTGTAGAACATATTAATTCACGCTACCCACGCTGATCAGGACCTGCATGCAAGTTGCAGCTAAACACAGTTCTGTCTCAAGACAGATGCATTAGTTCTCTCTCAAGATTACAAAATTCAAAACAATATCTAATTTGCTGTGATGTGACCCATAGAGAAAAATGCACTCTTCCTATTAATCACAACAAAAACACACCCATGTGCCCCCACACAGAGGTCATGTGTTTGAATAACGCTGGAAATCTCTTGCAGGAAGAGATACAGAAAGATAAAACTGACATGCAGTATTAACACTGTATGGCAATTTGCTACTGGGAAGGATGAATATGAGGTGTTTTGGCTATAAATAGTTTCAGTGTGCTAATCACACAAACACTGTAGGTATATACATGTTAAAGTGACTCCTCCCAAAAATCGCAGTGCCTGAAATAAGAAAACAGGAAAGATATATGTATTTCCTAGCTCCTGCCAAGTTTAGTGAAGTCTGTTTTCACAGTACTATGTTAAGGTTAATAATGTTGTTTACAGCTACTTGTTTTAAACAAATATTAAACATTGCAACATTTTGCAGCATAACAACTTAATGCCTTGCAATAGGTTTATTAAAACTCAGACCTGCCATAGTTTGCACTGCCATGTGTGACTCACTACAGTGCTACAAGAAAAGAGATTAAACAGCAGCATTAATGCCACACAGAAGTATGCACCATACCTGTCAACATCTTAAAGCAAGAAATCTGGACAAAGACATACATAACAGGGAGAAAAAGACCCAAAAATAGGCTATTTACGGAGATTACATAAGTAAGCAAGTTAAACAAGTTCCACAGGTTACAGTTAATCCTGAGCGCAAGTCAGGATAAAATTAAATTACACAGTAAACTGGTTAACAGATTTTTACACATTCTAGAGAGAGTTAGCCAGGCTTGATACATTGACATAGCCAGTTAAGTGACAAATGTTGTTTGAGTCTAGTTTTAAATTGACCTAAGGTGGAAAGTAAGGTAATATCAGCTTCAAGAGAGTTCCAGGATCTACTTTCAGAGTTTGCAAAGAGAGAATCTCCGGCTGTGTTATTAATTTTGCTAGTCTGAATTAGTAATTTGTTAGAGGATCGAAGCGGTCTAGGATTGTTATAGGGGTGATAATATTTTTAAGTGCAGGAGTATTGTCCGGATTATAGAGGATTTTATAGGCCATAATCAGTTGGTTATACTGGATTAGGCTGGGTAGTTCAAGCCACCCAAGCTGATTTAGATTGATGCAGTGATGTGTCTTAAAAGGCAGCCCAGTGGCAAACCTGGCAATGTGGTTGTAGCAAATTGAGAGTTTAAGGACAGTCTTGTTTAAATTCGAGAGTAGAGGGGATGCATACAGAAGGGTTGAAAGAAGGTGAGAGCGAGCTATGGCAATTTTAGCTGGAGGGGTTAGGAAGGCTTTTATTCTGTAAAGTGACCCTAGTTTTTTATTGATGGTTTTGATAGTTTGGTTAACATGTAGGTCAAATTTTAGATTATTGTCTATGATGACACCTAATAGTTTCGTAGAGGGATCAGGGGAGATTATTGTGCCATCATTTGATTTTATGGTAAAGGTGAAAGCGGTAGACCTACGTGTTGGTGAAAATAACAGCATTTTAGTTTTTTGGGGATTTAGGATCAGACGATGTTCAGAAAGCCAGTTTTCTATTGTATTAAAGGTGGTCTGGGTAGCTGACCATAACTCTACTGGAAATGTGGCTGAGCAAATCAGAGTAGAGTCATCAGCATATTGGATACAGCTGACTTTTGGGATGACAGTATAAAGGTCGTTAATGAAGATGGAGAACAGCAAGGGCCCTAGTATAGAGCCTTGTGGTACTCCAAGGGTGTTAGGTAGAAGGTTAGAGAGTTTGTTCTGCCAGAGGACAGCCTGCTGTCGACCATTCAGGTAGGATTGAAACCATTGAAGGACTCCAGTATCTAGACAGAATGTTTGCAGGGTGTGGATTAAAAGTTGATCAACCATATCGAATGCCTTGGAAAGATCCAAGAAGAGGGCTGAGGATATATAATTATTGTTGCGATTATGGTTTATGGTGTTGGTAAAGGATAGGAGGGCTGAAGTAGTGCTGTGATGAGGACAGAAGCCATGCTGAGTGTCTGCCATAAGGTGATTCTGGATTAGGTGGTGCATGAGTTGTCTATGAATACATTTTTCCATAATCTTTGCAAGTGGAGAGAGTATAGCTATTGGCCTATAATTGGAGAATTCAGTAGAGCTGCCTCCTTTGTGAAGTGGGATTACATAGGATATTTTCCAGATGGTGGGAATTTTAGCTTCTACTATGGTTCGATTGATTAGTATTGAGACGGGGTAAGCAATAGCATCAGCTGATTTTTGTAGGTACTTGGCAGGGAGTTGATCAGCAGAATGTGTAGTGGGTTTTAATTTTTTGATCAAGGTACAGATAAGTGAAGTGGCGACTGGTTGGAAGCTGAACGTGAGTAGGTTTCTAGGGGTGCTACTTTCAGGACCAGGGGAGCTAGGAGGTAGTTGGCTAGCTAGGGCTTGAATTGTCTCAGTAAAGAATTGGTTAAAACTATCAGAAACATCTTCAGGGGTTTTATCAATAGTAGCAGCAGGGATTGGGGTTGAAGTTTGTCCAGGATGTAGTAGATTATTTAAACCTGCCCAAAACTTCTGAGGGTTATTTTTGATTTACTGTCTGTAAATTATAGTAGTATTGTTTATCATGCCTGTTCTCCATTAACACTCCTATAACTCCAACAAATACACAATATCTGACAACCACATATACCTAGCTATCTCTCTGGTCAATTATTGTGCATACCTTCTTGTCCACATGCAAATGTGGAGTTCACTGGATGAATATGTCACACAATGCAAATGCTCATTCAATTAAATTTTCAATCACCTACTGACTTCCTTATAGCATACCTTTAGCCACTTATCAGGCAATCAAGGAACACTAGCCAACAAAACAGTATTATTTGATCATCCTAATTAGTCAACATGCTACCAGCATTTATTAATACTCAAAATATGGACTCAGAATGAGTTCTGCACTTTGTTTGGAACTTATCAGCTTCCATCTGTTGTCTCACTGCAACTGTAGGAATATTATTGGCCTAGTAATTCATATGCGACACTCAAGGCATTACAAAGACAATGTGTGTTACACCATATAAGTTCCTGAGAAGACCAGACTCTACTGCTTTTAGTTACATCTGCAAGGTACAGTGGCCACGACTCACAACAACTATATGATTCTATCACCCCCTTCCTTGCCAATTTTTAATTAAGTTTGTTCACTAGGGTAATGATGATATAAGATAGAGAATTTTTATTTATAAAAGCAGAGAAATTTTTCACGACTATTTGCACACTCATGATTACAATCATCAAACTTCTATTGATGTCAGCTGAGGTCAAGAAGCAACACAGTTACAAGATCTTACAAGAGAATCACATCAGAGTTTCTGAATCAGCTATATTCAAACTGTTTTTATAAGGAAGTTAAATCAACTGAGCTCTAAACTGCTAGTTGTAAAGCTAGGGTGTGGAAGGATAATACAGCATTTTCTGGCCTTGTACTGAAAGGGATTCAATGTCAGTTCATTTCTGCTCCAGTGGGTAAAAACACTGGGTAAGCAACAGGATATAACAAATCATGGTATTGGACTTACCAGTGCTGTCCCCGCAGAGATCTGACCTATATCTACTTATTTTTTTACATACAATTCTTCTTAGACACAACAGTGGGAATGAGTTGTGGATTCTAAACAGAGTAACAATTATTTTAATAACCGATACTGAAATTCTCCCAGATTGTCTGCAAAAGTATAGATTTTGTGTAGTAGTAAATTACCTCACTTTTCATGTCAGTAAATGTAGCATCTTCAGACTGGCAAAAAGGACAAATCATTATTACAAAATAAATGGTCAGTTCATACAAAAATGAAACCATCCTTAAAGATCTAAGTGGAATAGCAGACAACAATATAAAATTTGAAGAGTGTGTATCTGCCAAAGTCAAAAAGGTATACTCTGGTCTCCATTTAATTTAAAAGGGAATGTCTTGTCTTGACATTGTCAGGTATGTGCAAGGTTCTATATTGGCAAAACCAAAAATGCTCTCAATAAGCAGATATATCAACACATGTATGATATACGTAAACTAAATTTGAGTAATGCTTTGGCTAGACATGTGTTTGAATGTAGTGGTCACTCTTTCAGATTTTCAGGTCTGGAACAAATTGTGGATAAAGACATGAGGGGTGGGCCAAAAGACATGTTTTTGGAATACAGGGAATTAGTGTGGCAACTTCCTGTTAATGCCGCGGCCAACCCCGGTCTTAATGAGACCATATCTATATCCAGCCTATTGAAATTAAAATTTGAGTTTCACATGTGACCATTTTATAGTGTGTTTTACACACTTGGGATTTGTCATGGTGTGTATTTTATACAAGCACAAATTGGTATATTTGTGCACATAAAAGTGAACCTGTTGCTGTACAACAGTCCACCTAGGTTTCTATAGGGGCTGTATAGAGATTTAATTCATATACACAAACATTAATTTATGGTTATGTGTTTTATTATGCAAAGTCTTATTTATTATGGCATAATACACAAGCTTAATTAAATGGGCGTATATGCATTTATTCGTATAGGTATAACAGTTTTATTTAATTAATTCATTTTATTTGATTTTGATGTTAATAAAATGTTGTTTTTTCTTATTGGTGAGGTTCACATCACATAAATTACATAAATTACATAAATTAAATGATATATGCATACAGGTCTGGTATTTTTAAACAACTTCACATAATTCAACCAATTTTTTATTAATTAAGGGAGTGGTATTGTGACCATGTGATATTGTGTATCTATATAAGTATGTTACTGCTTTTTTAATGGTGTTTCTGATGAAGTCTGAGGCTTAAGGCTGACGAAAGCGCTTAAACAATAAACTGGTTGCTGTGGATTTATCGTTTGTACTTATTGCTTCCATTCATCTGGAAGTTTTATAAATACTAGTTGAAAAGATTTCAAATGTCCTTCAGGTCTTACCAAATAATCTGGAAGGGCGAAGGAGAGAGGGTTGCTGATTCAACTAAATGTGGATGAAAGGATCCAGCATTATGACAGACACATAACCGCTGTATTCCATTCATCATCTGTCCAATCTGACTAATAGGTCAGAATCCCCAGCTGCTGGAAACCTCGGAATCAGGACATCAGACCCAAGAGGGCAGCAGATCTAAAGGAAGTCCCAGACCTCAAGATAGCATACAATTTACAATGCTTAGCAAAGGTGTGCAACACAGACTGTGTTGCTCCTGTCCAAATTTCATCAACTAAGACATTTCTGAAGGCGGCTGTGGAAGTGACAACAGACTTCATAGAAAGGGCTTTGGGTTTTTGCATGGTAGGGGATGACAAAGCTGAGTAAATGTACAATATACTATCAGTCACCTAGACAGACATTAACACCCTTATTGAATTATCACTTGTGACATTAGACTCTCTTGAACCAAGCTTGTTAGCAGCAAATGACACAAGAGTTCTGAATCTTTTTAAAGGGTTTAGTTCTGTGTAGGTAGAGTCTCAGTTGTATGTGTATGTCCAAAGTATGTAAGGTATAATCCTTCTTTATTGTAATGGTTCAGAAAAAAAATACTTTTAAACAAATAGAATTGATTTAGGTTTTCTTCGGAGGCCACCTTGGTAACAAATTAACAGTGGCTATCTAGAAACACACAGTCCTTCTGGAAAACCAGTTAGGGAAAGATAAAGGATTCAGCATGCAGCTCCAATACCCTTCTGGCTGAAATAATAGCCCCAAGAACAATGTTTTCCAGGAAAGACACGTCAAGGGAGCAGAAGATTCAGGTTCAAAAGGTGACAATCAGAGCTTCCAAGTACCAAGTTGAGATCCCATGAAGGCACTGGTTCTGTAAATGGAAGACAATGGAAGAAAAGTCTTTTGAGAAAGGCTTTGCAGACCTTATGAGAGGCTAAGGAATGAGCATCGAAACATGAGTGAAAATTTGAGATAGCCACTAACTGCACTTTAATGGTAGAAAAACTGGAACCAGAGTTTAACATGATTGCCAGGAAGTGCAATATTTCTGGAATGGAGCCAGTGAAAGATGAAATGACAAAGGTAACCTACAACTCTAGTAACTGTCTCACATCCAAGAAATGTGAACTCCAAGAGTGAGTTACAGTACATACATCACAGCAGAGATGCAAGGGGATAGTTGTCCAGTGTGAGAAATCAGTAGACTGCCATCACTTCCTTATTATTTGAGGAATAATAATAAAATAAAAACTCAAACTTAGCATTATAAGCAACAGTGATAAACAGTCCAGAACTTAAGAAGTAACTCATGATAGATTCGCCTACCAGTATAACAAACCTGATGTAATAAAATTCAACTTACAGCCCCCCCCCCAGAGATGGGTCACAACAAAACAGCCAAAAACTGATGCGAGTCCTTTACCACAGACCCACTAAGATACATTCTTTAAGTCAGTTGTGCAAAAAGACCACATGCCAATGTTAACAAACGAAAGTTGGTTACCGACTCAAGAACTCCAGCTAGGATGCTAAGAATAACAGCCAATTTGCAGTGTTAAAATAGAATCAAATGGCTCCTCTATTTAAAACATGTACTTTACTCAAAAACACCATAAAATAAAATAAAACTGAGCACTTTTATCCATTACTAACAGGACTTCATTACAGTGCAAAACAATGTAGCTCCAAGTTCCTTTTAAAACCTTATTAACCAGTCAGATTTCATCTGGTAAAAGATACTACCACCTATTGGATAAAGGAAAACAAGGAACTGATGCATTGTAAAATGTTGAAACTTAAAGTTACAGTAATAAAATTCAATAAAAACCAGTTCAGATCAACCAAAGATACAAAAAATGTTTTTAAAACCAACTAAAATCATTTTCTCATCAATATAATTTACAATAATGCATTAGTTCTCTTCTTTTGATGGAAAGGATGGCAACTGTCAAAGTGTAAATAGGAGTTCGAAAATTTTATTTTTTTATAAATACTGGATGTGAATCTACTGAAACTTCTATCTTTTGCCAGAGTCACATCCAAATAATTAACTTCATCATAGTCATAATGGAATGTAAATGTTAAAAAAACTAGTGTTCTTCTGTAAATATTTAATAAATAATCAATTATTTGACAGTGCCTTTCCAAAGAATAAGATCATCATCCAGGAATGTAAAGTATGTGTATATCAAAGGACAGAACTTGGAATTAAAAACATAACATTTTCCCATTGTGCCAGAACTCCATTGGCATAAATGGGGGCAGAAGCCACCCCCACGCCACACCTGACTTTTGACGGAAGTAGTCTCCCTCAAAATATAAATAATTATTAGTAAGGACCATTTCCAGCAAAGTTTCAACAAGAATCAATTTGATCCCCCGTTTAGATCTATAGTCAACGTGAAGCAATCGAAGACCGTGCCTTTAGGGAAATAAACAGAGAGATCGTGTAAGAAATGTTTTGAAAACCACTGTTATATTTTAAGAGACTCTTGGCACCTTCATTAAAACATGAGGCCTGTTGAGTATGAGGAGTCCTTGCTATTTCTTACCATTGATGTAGTTAATTTATTCACTGTTATCCCTCATTCTGAAGGACAGTACCTGTTTATAGACTTTTTGACTCAGCAAAAGAGATATCAAGCAATAAAATGTTTTTTATTGAAACTTTGCTGTAAATAGTCTTTATTAAGTTTAATTTTATTTGATGGTGTTTTTGAATAAAAGTACATGTTTTAAACAGACGAGCCAGTTGATTCTATTTTAACACTGCAAAGTGGCTGTCATTCTTAATGTCCTATCCGGAGGTCTTGAGTTGGTTACCAGTTTACAGCTGTTCTGTTGTTGTGGTTTGCTGTATAACAAAAGAAAGTTACTACATGCCCTAAATATGGGGGGGACAGAACAAGTCAGACAAACCAGGTGGCAAAAAAAAAAATGAACAGGAGCAATCCTAATGCAGAAGCATACTAAAAATAAAACAGAAAAATAATTTGTACAAGAAATGAACCAAACTGCAAACGTATGGCTCAGGTCAAACATCTGGATTCAGACAGAGGTACAGATAGTGACCAATCCTTACAACTAACACTGCAACAGTAACAACCCTAAAAGAAAAAAAAAAACAGTCTGAAAAAGACAAAATAATAAAAAGGGCCAGTGCTGAAGCAGTAGTAAATGGTAACCATAGCAAAACAAAACAAGATGTTCATTCCTAAAGGAATCAGATACACCATGGGACCAGACCCTAAGCTGCCTAAAAATCAATAGGTACCTCTGGCACCTCAGTGGAGTTGTAGTTTTCATCTCTGCTACAATGTCTCCTCTGTTGCTCCTGCTGACATTTTCGCATTTCTCTCATACCTTCCCAAAGATAGGGGAATACCACCCTGTGTGCTTTGCCTCAGCATGTACACTGACTATACCCTGCTTCCTTGTGGTTTTGTCCTCATGGGCTTCTTTCTGCACTTCACTTTTGGTTTGATGGTAGTGTTGATCTTCAAAATGAGTCTTTAATGGACTACATTCCATAATTTTAATTCTATTCACCATCAATTATCAAGCATGGTACATCTGTTTGGCCATTTCAAGTGTTTAGTTTAAGTCACTAAAGGTTTTTGCTCACTCCCTTTTCAGTGACTGAATTAGTGCTCTGACATAAATCAGTGATTCAGCAAGAGCATCAAAAATTGTAAGACTGATTTTCTATGATAAATTCTTCCAGGGATTTACTCTTGGTATGTGATCCTCTGTGAAACATATCTTTGAAACATTTTTTTTGTTTGTTCATCCTATAGCAACAGCAGGTTTTTGAAGACAACATTGCATCTGGACCATGTGTAACTAGACACAGTATGACCTTCTAGCCTCTTTTTCATCAGTCTTAACTATGATTAAATAAAGATTGCACTTTTCCTTTGCTTAAATCAGTTAAATTTTTTGACTCTGCCTAAGAATCTGAATTCAGTTGATGGCTTGAGGTACTGCTATAGTCATCACTACCTATCCAAATGAGTTCAGTAGGCTGTTGTACAGCTCCGTAACAATACATTAGTATCTTTTTAAATTGACACTGCAGAGTCACCAAAGAACCTGCTTTAACTGGAATTTCTTTTATTTTAACTTCTCATCTCCATCCAGTAGCATCTGTTTTTCCAGAGACACTTCATTGGCTCAATCATTACTTAAACCATTAAAACAGAGAGGGACAGGGCACTAAGACAACATGCCATGTGACTCTATTACTTAATAGTCACTTTTGTGCATGCTGGAAGTACGAATGAAAGGAAGTCATGACCCTATTGTGGTTCAGATTCAGTCTGTCTCATCTGGAGTCAGCTCATCAAAAAACAGTTATCTCCCCCCCTCCCAGAAGTGGTGTGAATCTAATTAAGCGTGTGCTGGGAGGGCGCCCCCACACACACACACACACACACACACACACACACACACACACACACACACACACACACACAGTATAGCCTTCCCTCAACAAAACAAAGTTTTAACACTGTAGTCATGTAACTTGGCAAGATGTAATTCCAGTGAGCAGGCTCCCATTAGAAAGGACCAAATCCCTCTGGTTTTCTTAGATATAAGCTAAATGTATCCCTGCATGTAGTTATGAGGCTGCTGCTTACATCATCTCAACAAATGCAAAATATATGCATGAAAAAAATAAAGTGCTTGGCAATATGAGCAATTAATATTAAACAGGCACACAGCACACTTAGAACTGTACACTCACATGCAAAATGCCTTTTTATACTCTACACATTAGACAGTATTCCTTGGTGTTGTCCATCTGCACCTTTGTACTGTCTGTAATACAAAGCCATACTTCTGTGCTTCCTATATGCATACATAATGTAATACTGTGTCTGAAGATATACAGTTATTGTTTTTGAACGGTTATTTTTCTATGCTCTCACTTCTGGCAATGTCACTTAAAAGATCAAAAGCCAATAACTTTGCTTTTTTAACTTAAAAGTTTTAATCCACAAAGTCTTCAGAGCGGAAGCTTATCTGCAAATATATTCCATGAAAGTATAGCTTGGAGAACAATACAGACAAATCTATTGTCAAACAGATATGAACAAACAGAAAGAGAGAGAGTACGGAATATCTCAGATGAATGGAGAATAAGTATTCTAGTATCAGTGTACAAAAACAAACGGTATTCAAAACTGTGGGCAGTACAGAGTTATCAAACTCCTGTAACACTGCATGAAAGTTCTGGAAGGGGTGAGTGACTGACAAATATGCAGAGTAGTAAAATGTAAGATGGGAGTTGAGTAGTCCAAATTCAGATCAGAATGCAAAACAACTGATATGATGTATGCAGAGAGACAGATAATGGAGAATAAGTTGGCAATGCGGAAAGAGCCCAACTGGGCATTCCAAGATTTAAAGAAAGCATTTGACACGATCACATGAAAGCTGATTTGGGCAGTATTGTAATGGTTCTGTGTCTCAGAAACATCAGTAGAATCGGTGCAGGCTTTGTACAAAGGCCCAATGACACAAGTACAAACAGTGTTTGGACTCACAGATGGGTTCCCTGTGGGAGTGGGTGTTTAGCTCTGAGCCCACAACTGTTTATAGTGATGATGGACTATGTCAGCAAACAGGTCAGAGGGGGCAGATTAGCACAGCTGCTGTATATTGGTAATGTTGCACTACAAGCAGACATTCAACAGGAACGTCAGCAAATAATGGGACTAAAATGCAAAACTAGTCACATGGAATTAAACTCGGTACAGACAAGACAGTGGTCATTGCAGAAAGTAGGGGAATGAAAAGAAACTGAAACAGAACGGAATACACCAGAACATGTTAACAGTGTCAAGTACCTAACATATATGATTGAGGAGAAAGAAAGTCTGAATGATGAGGTTAAAGCAGAATCTGAGATGCTACTGCTGTATGGCACAATGCGTCAGAGGTAGCATGTGACAAAACTCCAAAAAAGTTGAAAATTAAGATGCATAAAATATTAGTATGAGTAATGCTTCTGCGTGATACACAAACCTATGCAGTGATGGCAGGGCAGTTGTGGAAGCTTAATATGATGGAAACAAAGTGACTGACAAGGGTAGTATTGTGTACACAGTGGAACAGATGAAGAAATTAATACATCAAAGGAGAAGCCAAAGTATCTCCAGTTTGCAGAAGAAGGTCAAGGAGAACATAGTTTCAAAGCCATGAAAGCATTCCCTCTGCTCCTGGGTTAACTGCCCCTCACTTTTTCAGATCTATTGGTAATTGTGGGGTATTATCAGTATTAGTCAAGGATGCAATCACTTCATGACTGATTCCACTCAGAACACACAAAATTATATAACAAAAGAAAGACATTACTCAATGCTTGTTCTTATCCTCAGAAAACACAAAATTATATAACAAAAGAAAGACATTAATTAATACTTGTTCTCATCCTATCTGAGAATACACAAGCAAACTAGTAAAGAACTTAAACGTACTTCTAGGAATCACAAAGCTGAATATGAAAAATTATCCACTGAAAACAAAAATAATTACAGATTTTTTAACTATGTGGAAGTTAAAAAATAACATCCTGTAATGTTCTGAGCAAGTCCATAATAGCACTACCCACTGTGACACAAAGGAAATAACTAATATTCTAGTTGACAAATTTAGTCCAAATGTTACTCCACTCACAGTTATAGCTATTTCACAGATGCCAGATTCCACAGTCATAGCCACCATACAGGTTGCCTGATTATCTGTGCCAAATACTACCTACCTGAACCTATATTTCTCCTCTTTTATGTAAGTCACTCAACTGGGTACAGTCCCCAAAGACTAGAAAATAGTCACTGTAATGCTGTTATACAAGGGGTTCACAACCAAGGGCCTAACCCTTAGAATAGACCCATTCATCTCACTACCTTCATATGTATAGCTGTGGAACATATCTTAGACCTCATTATTCTGGGCATTGAAAGTATCTTAAGATAGGTCCCTCATCAACTGGGTTTTACCAAAGTCAGGCCCCATTCTCCTTAACTTTATAAAATTGTTTGAAAAAGTCACAAAGCAAAGAAGAGTAGTTAGACAGTTGTTACGCAGTACATATAGGTTCATAGGCTCATACTAGGCTATCTGCCCGAGGGCATTTATAAGCCTAGCCCATAGTTTTGTGGCTTACGCCACCCCTTTAGTTTGGAGAAACTATGCCCATTATTTTGCTGTGCCTCTGTCGAGCAGTGACACTAAGGTAACCCCTGGGGTGTATCTGCGATCTCCCATCCATTGGTCAAGATTCCTCTTGAACAAGGCCAGCGAGGTGCTCTGCCTCACATAAACCGGGATTTTGTTCCACAGCATAGGGAGTCTTTGGGTGATGAATCTATCCCTCCAGCACGTCCTATTAATAACCGTGTCGAGGTTTAAGTCTCCCGCCCTTGTGGCTCTGAGGGATCTAGATTTTTTGAGATGAAGCATGTTCATCAAATCTGGGTTTGACATGGCCTTGTATGTGAGGCATAGGTCACCTCTGAGCAAGCGGTAAGCAACTGAATATAACTGGAGTTCTTTCAGTCGGGCAGCATAAGACAGATTTTTGAGACCCTTTATCCTTTTGGTGAGGAACTTTTGTGGCCTCTCCAGCTGCTGCAAGTGTCGGGTCAGATACATTCCGAATGGGGCATTGCCAAAGGATTAAGTTGGTTTTAGTGCCTTGCGCCAGTTGCACCAACTAGCACCCCACCCACCTTAAGAAAAATAAAAAAAGTTTCTGGTCCTTCTACTGGGACATCATATCAGGCAAGGTAGCCAGGTACACACCCAACTTTCCTGCCCATACTCCTCAATGGAACCAATCAGGTACCATTTCTCTGCCCTGCCTCCAACCTTCCTCACATTTTACTGGGGGAGGCGGGAGATAAACAGACTTTTTTTTCTTTTAAACTGTAGTAAACTGTTTGCTACATGCTGCAGTTTATACCCAGTACAGTGCTTTACACTGCTCAGGTTTTAGGAAATAAAGAAATCTTTATTTTTTCTTTTAAACTGCAGCAAGCAGTTGCTACCGTTTATAGCCAGCAAGGAGCACTACATTGCTCAGGTATAAGTAATTAAAAGAAAGGAACACATTTTTTTTTTTGCTTTTAAACTGTAGCAAGCAGCTGCCATAGTTTAGACTACAAAGGGAGTGCTAACCCTTAGAATACATCAATATGTCTCACTATCTTCTTATGTAAAGCTGTGGAACACATCTCAGACCTCATTATTCTGGGCACTGAAAGTATCCTAAAATAGATCTGCAAATGGAATACTGGCTTTTAAAAGCAACAAGTATTGGTCTTGGATGGTTGAGTGCTCCCCAACACTTTGCACCTGGGGTAGTTGCTCGTTCCCCCTGTCCTACCTATGCTACTGCATATAGCATGGATATGGCAAAGGCCTTGGACACTATTTCCCATATAAGCATTACAGAGAGACTTGTAAAAGTGAATTCAGATCCACATGCTGTGCAGTGGATAGGTAAATAGTTGTCTGACAGAACCCACATGGTTAGAGTCGCAGGTGCCACTTCTGAAAGCACAAATGTTACCAGACGGCCAATTCTGAAAGCACAAATGTTACCAGACGTGTACCACAGGGCTTAGTGTTGGGCCCCTATGTTTTAGAATTTATCAGACCTTTAGGCCAACAGTTATCTAAAGTTTACAGATGACTGTAAACTGGTTGCTATTATTCCATCTTCCACTGACTCACAATTGCTCCAAGATGGGTTAGGCTATGTTACCAACTGGTGCTAAGACAGACCTCAGGCTAAATGGGGAAATTGCTCTACATTATATCACATGAGAAAGACATTAATCCAGTCAGACACTGTTGTAAAGTAAGCCAGAACTCTTGTTGGTAAATGCCTTATCTTTTGGCCATTCTGTCTCAGCAGTAATTCAGAAAGCCTTCTGTCTGGCTCATCTGCTTTTTATAGGCATCCCCTTCTGATCTAAAGTCGTCTTACCTCAGCCTTTGCTCATCTGTCATCAGACACATTACTTAATACAATGCCCCTTTTGACATGCACTTATGTAAACAAACTTGAGAGATCAAAGATTACTAACTAAAAAAGGTCAATGATCTCAGGAACCTTATAGACTCCCTCCTTGATCTGTCTCTCTTCTTTTAAGCCATAAGACATCCAGCTGTCCTTGATCCTCTATTCCTTTGTAGAACAAGTGGTTCCTCAAACGATTAAATGAGCTCAACCCTTCATCAACAGATAACAGATGCTAGTTCCAGATTCATATCCCAGTGTATGCTCTAGCTCTGGAACAAACTTCCAGTTTATGGAGAGGGGCGAAATAAAGTTCTGTGCATTGCAGTGCTGTGGCATAACCTATGCATTTTATGAGGGGGAGGGACGCATTTTGACTATTGTGTGTATAACTTGTAAATTTATGGCTACACCCCTACTGGGGAGCTGCAGCATATTCCAGCATTCAGTGAGCAAAAGGTAGAGAAACAAATGTAGGACAGGTCACCAGTCCACACACACATCCACACCAAATAAACATCTCAGGCAAGCAACTTGGATGATTGGCAATTCACCTAAAGCATGTATTTGGGGTGTAGGTAGAAACCACAGCCTCTAACAACAAAAAACACAGGGATGACATGCACATTCCATATAAGAAGCAACAACACTAACAAATATGCCAGTAACACTGAACCACGCCAAGCTATGTCAAATCCACGGTAGATGAAATTAAATATGTTTTTTAAGTTATTCTGCAGGAAACAGAAGATTATTATAAACAATACCATTAAACAGAACAGCTCTGCATTTATTTTGCTTAGTACAATTAAAAAGCACATTTCACTGTTATCTATTTGAAACATTAAGCCAGTTTCATTTGAAGTCACATGAAGAGATTTAATAAAATATGTACCCTTTCTCTCAAAAATCATTGCACTGCAAAATTCTCATATTGTTTTTTTTTTCTGCTAGTTCTTACATTTTTTCTTTTTTTCTGTTACAAAATTTACAGTTTCATAACACTGGTTTGGCTACATTAGAAAAAGTAAACCTGGACTTTAATTACAGATAAAAAAGAGATAGTTTACACATGACTGAAGTAGATTATAAAATGACAAAATTTTCCAAAAGTCGGTAACGCAAGTTTCAATAAATTCAGCTATGCAGTTCCACTAACCAATTAAAGCCTTAACTTTAACACCATTAGTTTTTTGTCAGTGTTTTAAATCTGAAATGTTATTTCTACATTCTCTTGCGGCAATGATGTTAGAAAATTGTGCACAGATCAGTCACACTAAGAGTGCAGACACAGCAAGTTGACTATAGGTAAAACAGGAACTGTGCATTGTCGTCCTTGGCTAACTTTCCCATGTTGTTGTTTCCCCTTTCATTGGTTTCGCACTTAAAATGTCCCCACTAAAAATGTCAGTGGCACTTGATAAAATTCAGATTAGTGTTAAAGTTCATGTTCAGACTTTGATAAATAAGTGACCTGCCTTATGCAATACAATGTTTAACTTAATCTGAAGTGTGTTGGCTCTGTGGCATACAATGGTAAAGCTCCAAGCATGAGCATGATGATACAAGTTCAGTTACTGGCACGAGTGGCTGTACTGACTAATAAGGGTTGGGGGAGGAATGATGAGGTTTATGCCTACTTACCCGTATCAGTGGCAAGGGCATGGGAACATGCTAGGCAAGTCCTATATCATTCCCTGATGGAAACCACGGACAGTGAATACGGCAGTAGGGAGAGGGAGGGTGAGAGGGCTCTGCAGAGTGTGTATGTATGTGTGTATGGTCATGGAGATGGTGGCACAAACCTTGCAAACCCATATGTACATGCTCATCCTGCACATGCAGCACTCAAACATGCAAGGGAAGAAAAATCTCTGTCACATACTGGTGTATATGAGGCTGCAGGTGGCTCTGTTCTTGCCCACCTCCCCTATATAGTTTCTTAGTATAACCTCCCACCTTGCCAGTTATCCTGGTTGATTAGTAACAAGCAGTCTGGAAATTACAATGACCAATAGACCCACAGAATAAGAACCTAGTAAATGATGGTCAGCTTTAGTGAGCAGAGGCCAACACATATGAAAAAAGTTACTCAAAAGAAGTAATACAAGGTGCATCTTACATACATAAAAAATGTATCAAGCTCTGTGGACTTCTTCACTGTCTTCATCTTTACTTCCTCCATGAATAAGCCACTATACTGTTTTGTCAAATAAATAATCTTCAGTGAAACTGAATGGCCCACAGCTTACATCACAGTATGATGACATACATTGTCAGACGATAAATGAAAAACTGGTCAGATCTCTAGAAATGTTTCCAAAAAAGACAAATGGAGAAAATAACTCATACATTTTCCAGACATTATTGGCATGGCAAAATGGAATGATCTAACATTAATAACAATGTTGTTCTCAGTATTACCAAGACTAGAATCATTGCAATCTTTGAAGATTTAGCAGTTTATGCATTTAATATGGAAGAATACAAACTACAACTATTTACCTATAGTGTTGTGTCAGGGTAGTGCTCATTGCAGATGTCTGTGGTCCAAAGGCAAGCAGTGTAGAGGCATAAAGACCGCCCTAACTGAGGGTGATGGCCTACTAGTAAGTATAGATCAGAGAAACATTTATGTACACCCAGCTTTATCAAACCAATGCAATGTGATAAACATCAAACAAAGACTGATTAAACAACACTAATTTTTCTTACATCAGTGTGGATGACAGAAGAACAGTAGCAGTACTACAAAAGTTCAGAAAGCATAAAAAACTAAGCAACCCTGACTCCAATGTGCTCTACTAGGCATGGCAGCCTGTGTGCTCTCACTTTGTGTTGTGTGTGGCATAATAAAGAAAATTAAGTGTATCATGAGCTATTCCTCAACAGGCAAATGAGGCAAGCATATTTTAATCCACTTTTAACTTTCCTATAAGACAATCAGTTTTTATCATAATAAATCCTGCACATTGTCTTCCACTAACTTCATATGGATTTACTACCTTTTTCTCCTACAAGCCCTGTGGCTCCCTACTATCTCCACCACCAGTAGAAGACAGTGTGACAACCCTCTTGCATAAAAGCTGTAAAGTAGAAAGTAGATACATCATTGATTAACAGTCTTCATTCTGCTGTGGCTCCCTTCCAAGGAGGCCCTGAGCTGCACATATCACACAAGTGTGCAGCACAGAGTAAATTAACTCTCTCATGCTATATACCTTATGCCACAACAGTTGAGAGTCGCATGCTACAGCATGCTTCTCTCCTTCACATCCTAAACAGACATGCATTAGTAAGCCAAGTTCTCTTTCTCCCCCTCCTGGCCAGAAACATGCAACTTAGTTTAGTTTCTCATCACGATCATCAGAATCAAGAACTCAAACGGCAACTATAGTACCTATGAAGATTTGTAGGTGAAAATGTAACCACTACATTAATTCAAAACCACTAGCATTAGTATGAGTACTGTATCGACAATAAGGGCAATGTAGCTGGTCTGTTGTGGGTAAAAGAAGCATTAATAATATTAATTTCTTACATCAAGACAAGTTTTGCTTCTTCTGGAATTTTAATGCCAACACCTTAAAAGTAAAATACTGACTTTACGGTAAACAATGACTTGCAGAAACACTATATTTAAAATGACACATTCATATTCAGCATATACACAAAAATACATAAAACGTACATGCTTTGGCATCATATATAATCATTACAATTCAGTAAATTCTAACTAGAAATTTAACTAGAAAAGTAGATTTAACACACCTGGGAGTATCGATCCAATCAAAGCATCAAGCAGCCAGAAGGACTTCTCTTCATCTTTAGTTATAAGGAGTAAATATCCAACTATAAAATTCATGCCCTGAAAAGAAAAAGCCACCATTTAGGCACAAGTAAGGTGCTGCTAACAGATTTAATACAAGTACTTATTACAACCGTGAAACTGGATTACCATTAACATGGCTGAGATAACATTTGTTTGATTTTTTTTCTTAATTTGTAAACAAAACTACATATTCCAACAGCATGCTAGTAAATTAAAGCAATAATATTTGTTATGCATCAAGAAAGAACAGTGCAGGAACAGAATCATATCAGACAGGGTGTCACCCAGGCAGAAATATGACCACCTGAGTCACATTTGGGAGCACACTTGAAAAAGCTATTATAAAACAGCACTTGTCATACACAAAGAAAAATATATTGCACCACTTATGTCTGAAATGGCTACACTGCAGCAAGAACTGGGGATCTTATTGGGCATTCACAGGAAATTACAAACAGAGAAAGTGGTGAAAAGGATAAGAAACATAGGGACTAGAGGACTGTCATGTCTTCTATGTAAAACTGGTAGTTACAAAGAGAAAATCTGGCACATTGTCCTTTAAAAAAGTCAGCAAAATTGTGTCATTGGACAAAAATTCTCCTATAGTACATACAAATTCCATACGGAAAAGAAGTAGGGAACAGGATGAATTAAAAAAAGAAGTTATGTACTTACCATAAGGTTCCATGTGAGTTGTTCATTTCACCTTCATTCTTTACTGATGGGCTCGAAGGCGATCCCTTGGCTCCGATACGGTTAATTGCAAAGCTCAAAGTCTTCAAATAGCTCGAGGCAAAGTCCCTATCCCATGATGCACCTGTGAATTACCTCAGATCTTGTTTGCTGCACATACTAATACCATATGTCATTCTTACATTCCTAGAGAAAAGGAAGAGAAGGTTTGAGTAACCAGGATGGAACCAGCATCTCGGTCATCTATCAGCCCAGGAGGGGGTAGGAGGGAGGGACGTAAGAATGAAGGCAAGATGAACAACTCACATGGAACGTTATGGTAAGTATATAACTTTTTTTATGTGGAGTTGTTCAATCTCACCGTTCATTCTTTACTGATGGGTAGCGACCCTAGCACCATCAATCTAGGGTGGCTCATGGGAGTATATTTCTCAGGATCATGGATCCAAAAGAGGCCCAGACCCTGCAGGCCTTGTCAACTTTGTAATGAGTGATAAAAGTATGAGGTTTTGAACAAATGGCTGCTGCACAAATAGGAAGTCTGGCAGAAAAGGCTGATGATGTAGAAACTGCTCTGGTTGAGTGAGCTTTAATCTTGTGTTGCAAAGGTATATTGGCAGCTGAATAGGCAAAGGTGATGCAATCAGATAACCATTTGGACAGAGTAGTTTTAGCCACTGATCTCCCTTTCCTGGAATCTGAAAATGAAACAAAAAGCTGGTCTGATTTCATAAAATCTTTTGTTCTATCCAAATAGAATCTGAGCTGTGTGTGAACATCTAGTTTGTGCAGCATATACTCTAAATTGTTATGATTGGGAAAGAAAACTGGCAAATCAATAACTTGGTTGAGATTGGTTTCAGTGCAAACTTTGGGCAAGAATGAGGGATAGGGATTTGTTCTAAGTGATACTCTGTCAGGGTGAAATATCAAATAGGGAGGCTTGATGGATAAAGCCTGAAGCTCTAACACTCTCAGGGCAGAAGTAATAGCTACCAGAAAGATGGTCTTCCAAGACAAAAATCTGAGATCACAAGATGAAGCTGGCTCAAATGGCGGAAGAATTATACATGAAAGCATAAAATTTAGATTCCATGGAGAATAGGGAGATTTCACAGGAGGTCTCATACGAAAAGTCCCTTTGAAAATGCTTTGGATAACTTGTGAGACATGATATTCAAACCTTCAAATCCAAGATGAAAATTAGAAACAGCAGCCAATTGTACCCGAACTGTTGCTGCTGCAGCTCCTTCATTGAAAATCATTGTTAAGAATTCTAAAATGGAAGCCTTAGGGGCTTGGTAAGGATCAATATTATTTTTTGAGGCCCATATAGAAAATTTCTTCCATTTGCTAAGCTATAGCTTTTTGGTAGAAGATTTGTTTTGTCTCATTGGAAATGTTATGGAACCTGGCAATGATCGGAACTGGAGCAGCCAAGCTGTCAGCTTCAGGGACTGCAGAGAAGGATGAAGGTCCCCCGATGGGTGTGTCAGAAGGTCTGGAACTGGGTCCAGGATCCAAGGATTCTCCAAAAGATGAGGTTGAAGGAAGGGGAACCAAATCCGATGAGGCCAATGAGGGGCTATAACAGTGATGGTCCTTCCTAGGGATTTTGCTTTCTGTAGAACCTTGGGTATCAACGGGATGGTTGGAAATGCATAGAGGAGACCCGGAGGCCAATCGTGCACGAGTGCGTCCCTTGGGGCTTCTCCCAGAGGGGGAATGAGGGCAAAGTAGCTTTCTGCATTTTGTGTTTATGTGACTGGCAAAAAGGCTGCAGCAAGGCTGGCCCCACCTGCAGAATATCCTGTCCACAATTTCTTTCTTGAGGGACCACTCGTGGGGCAACAGGATTGCCCTGTTCAGTTTGTCTGCTATCACTTTGGATCTCCCCGGGATGTGCATTGCCAACAGAAAGAGCTGGGTGGAAACAGCCCACTGCCAAACTCTGAGAGCCTCTCGGCAAAGGGGGTAAGATGTGGTTCCTCCTTGTTTGTTCAAGTACCAGACCAGTGACATGTTTGTCTGAATCACAATCGTACCCAGAGGGAGAGAGTCCTGAAAGTACTGCAACCCCAAAAGTACTGCTCTCATCTCCAGGACATTGATATGCAAATGTGTTTCTCGATTGGTCCATGTGCCTTGGGCAGTCTTTCCCTGAAAATGCCCCCCCACCCTATCAGGGAAGCATTCGTGGTCACTGGGCCACTGGAGGGGGTAGCACAAATCGGCGTCTTATCGTCACATGAAGTAAGGTCAACCACTACTGAAGGTCCTTCTTGCAAGAATTTGTGATCATTATGGCGTGATTCAAGGGGAGCTCATAGACTGAAGCGTGACCATCCAAAACTTCTCTTTCTTTACGTATTGGTTCAGTCTGCTGAAGCCCAATATGGGTCTCCAGTCCCCCGTCTTCTTTGGAACCAAAAAGAATCTTGAGTAAGTTCCGGATCCTGTCTGGTCTGCTGGGACTGGTTGGATGACTCTTTCTTAGCAATGTTTGGACCTCTACTGTTGCTTGATCCCTGTAACTGGGTGGAACATCCGGGATTCGTCTTATGATTGGAGGGGGTGTGGCGAATGTTATGAAGTATCCTCTGGAAATTATACTTTGTACCCAGCTGTCTTTTGTTATATTCAGCCAGGCATCTGGGTATAAAGATAAGTGACCCCTGACTGCCTCCAGAGCAGGACAGTCGGGTCTCCTCTCAGGAGCGCTGGTAAGGTGTCCCAGAGAAGTGATCTCTGTCACTCTGGTGCTGCGGACCCTCTCTGCTGCGGGGGCAGCATCTTCCATTATTACCCCCTCCTCTGCCCCTGGAGGGGGGTTCACCATGTGTGTCCTGAAAGGTTCCTCGGGCTTTTCGGAACCACAGCTTTCCTCCCCCTTTGACCTTTAGGGTATGGTCAGGTAGGGGTGGAAAAACGGACCCCGACGGCAGACGGAGTCTTTCCATCCTGTTCACACCTGCTTAAGGTTTCCTTCATTTTAGGCCCGAAAAGGGACGAGCCATCAAAGGGATTGTTCACGAAGGAAGACTTGAAAGGTTCTGTGAAGGAACACAAGCGCATCCAGGAATGTCTCCTCAGAGCAATTCCTGTACCTGCTGCCCTACTCGTTCCATCAGCTGCATAAGATATGAGGCGCATGGACGAGATGATGACAGAAGTTAGGGTAGAAAGCTGGGCAGTAGCTTTGTCGGAAGCTGCCGCAGCTACTGTACCCTGAAGAGTATCTCCCAACTCCTTAAGGAGATCTCTTTGCAACCTAGTAAAATGGGTTAAGTAGTTCAGCGAACGGAGAGCAAAAGTCGCTGAACTGAACATGCGCTTCCCATATCTATCCATAATCCTGGAGTCTCTGTTAGGAGGATGGATAGACGAGGAAGTCTTAGACATTTCCTTCTTGGTGGACGCCATCACAATGGCATCAACCGGAACACCTTTAGTTAAAAATGTTTTGTCAACTAGGGCTGAAATAAATTTATTAGGCCTCCTGGGGACAGGCTCCATAGAATCCGGAGACTCCCACGCCCTTCGTGAGACCAGCTGCATCAGCTCATCGAAGGGCGGAGTCACCCAAGAGGTGAAGGGCTGAGACCTGAAAGCCTTCAGGAAAACTGACTCATCCTCAGTAGGGCTTTTGGACTGTCAGTCACCCCTCTGCCTAAGTATCTCAAGAATCTCAGCGAATGAGATATCCTCAGAGGGGGAGAGTGGGGACCCTTCTGACTCATCTAAGTCAGTATCTGATGTGAGAGACTCCTGTGGGGAGTTCAGGTGCTTCCTCTTGCACAATCTCTTCCTGGGAACCTCATCAGTGGGGGCCTCTGGTGAGGTCTTGGAAGAGCAGGGGCCACCCACTGGGGCTTCCTGAGGCTCTGGGTCTCTATGCTTGGTCAGGATGTGTGATACTGAAGCAGACACAGGCACTTTTGGGGAGGAGGAGGAGGGCAGACCCGAGGTCGAGGATGTCCTGGGAGACCTGACTCTCCTCATGGTATTGAAAGCACCTCTGCTCCGATGTGAGGGAGCCGATGGGTCAGAGGAAACCGTCGACACCCCCGGCACCGGGACAGTGGGCTCCAAGCCTGAGGTAGGAGCTGAGCTCATCTGAGCAGAGGTCCCAAGAGGCAAAGTCTGAACCGACAAGTCGGTCCGACTGTCCTCCCTGGAGCCAACCAGAGAGTGTCGGCTCCAAGAGTCCTCGATTGGCACCAAGGATGTCAGAATACATGGAGCCGAAGACACTGGAGGAGGCGTTGGCTCCGAGGGTTCCACTAACATCAGGTCTGCCTCCTCTGGCTCCGAAGGAGCAGCATAGCTAGGAGGAGGAATAGTAATAGTCGGTGCAATGGTCTTCGGCTCCGAAGACATTTGGGTCAAAGCAGATAACATTTTGGCTAATGCCAGTGAAGACAACAGCTTCTGTACCACACGATCCAAGTCCAGATCCGACAGGCAGATAGATGATCGAGACGATCTTACCGAAGGTGGTACTGACTGGAAAACAGGACTCTCTGGAGCTTCGGAGACCGGTTCCAAGACAGGGGACTGGCTCCAAAAGGAACAGACTGTCGGCTCTGAAGGCAGTGGAGCAGAAGTCAATGACTTCTTCAATTTTTTTGAGTCCGAAGTCTTGGAAGACTTTGAAGACCTACTGGAACAATCCTGGTCACTCAAAGCTTCCTGAAAGGAAGGCTTCAACAAGCCTATATTGATTAGTTAACTCTTCCTTTCCTGCAGGACCCTAGAGGAGAAGGAATGACAAATGGCACAAATGTCTTGCAAATGCAGAGCCCCTAGACAATAAACACAGTTGACGTGACTGTCTGTAACTGACATTTTCTGGCCAAACTTAGGACACTTTTTGAGCCCAGACTTGGGGTGCTTGTCTTGATCCGCCATAATAAAGTTAGAGATATTTACTGCCACACAAAAAATAGTAAATTTTCTCCAAATAGAACGGATTAATAAAAACAGGCTAAAACACACACACACACAATATGTGAAGTCACACAAAGCAGACTAACAAGATAACTGCTGAGAAATAGCAATGTTATCTAAATAAATAGAGTACACTGTAAATTAGACAGTAACAAAGACTAAGCCTTATAAACACAAAAAAGCTAGACAGACCACACCACTATCTAAGAAATGTGACAAAAGGTCACAAATAGCACAGCAAACTGAGAGGAGGAAAGGCAATAAGCTTATCTATATAAACACAGGTTTAATGAACTAAGCCTTACACAAAAAAACTCGAAGGCTAGACAGACCACATCTGTAAGAACTACAACTAACTAGGCCAAAAAGAGGCCAACTAGAAATATCTGAAAAATAGTAAATGGGAAGGGAACAACACACTAAAAGCTACAAGAGCTTTATAAACAAACCTAGCTAACTAACTATACTATCAAAAACTTTTATAGAATTTTTAATGAAAACATTTTCTTATCTGGCCCGAGCTAATTCAGAACCTCCAATCTGTTGCAGCGGCAAACTAGATCTGAGGTAATTCACAGGTGCATCATGGGATAGGGACTTGGCCTCGAGCTATTTGAAGACCTCGAGCTTTTCAATTGGCTGTATTGGAGCCGAGGGATTGGCTCTGAACCCATCAGTAAAGAATGAACAGTGAGATTGAACAACTTCACATCAGCAGTTAAAGCGATTACAGACATGAAGAAAAAACTGTTTTAGGCAAGCAGATATGGATTTCCACAGATGGGATGGTGACACAAAAGTGACCAAATTCCATATGATAACGAAAAAGAAAGTGAGAAGAGGAATAAAAAGCAGTTGATAAGTTGACTACTTTTTCACTGATCACTGTTGATGTGGAAGACAATAGTTTACTGCCAGAAGAAAATGAAGAAAGTACAGTTGTGTACACTTACCATAAATGTAGATGTTCGAGTGTATTCACTGTTGCAGTCATCACCTGTGGGTTATCCCTGCTGTGGTAGCCCTCGGTCAGCCTGAATACCAGAGACAATATTTTTGTGCTCTGGCTGCCATTGCCTGTAGTCAGGTTGTCAGTGCTATAAAGCAAGGCAGCTGACATCATTACATCAATTTTTCTTGCCCTAATCCATCAAAAGCACAAGGGAAAAGACAGAAGTGGTCCTGGTGGCAAAAAGCCACCTTGGGAAGCTTGTGTCCTCCTAGGGAAAGATGTTAAATGGGGGGGGGGGGGGGGACCAAGACTGCAACAGTGAATACACTCGAACATCTACATTTATGGTAAGTGTACACAACTGTACTACGTTCTTCATGTTTCACTGTTGCAGTCATCACCTGTGGGAGGATTCCCAAAGTTGAGGAAAGGGGTGGAAGGATAGGCTGAGTCCGAGGTATGGGTCAGGAGGCCCTGCAGGACTGCAGAGGAAAACCCTGCCCTAGACTTAGAAAAGAGAGGTAGGTGGTAATGCTTTGTAAAGATATGGACAGAGGTCTAGGTGGCCGTTTCCAAGATGTCCCTGGTAGGGACTCCTCTGAGGAAGGCAATGGAAGTGGAGGTTGCCCTAGTGGAGAGGGTACGGACAGACTTAGGGATGGGTTTCCCATGTAGTCTGTAGCAAAAATGGATACAGTGTGAAATCCATTTGGAAATGGTTTTGGAGATGGGCTTCCCCTCTGCCCCTGGGGCAAAGCTTACAAGAAGCTGGTCTGTTTTTTTGAATGGCTTAGTATGGTCCAGATAGTATCTGAGTTGTCTGTGCACATCTAGTGAGTGTATAATTCTTTCCCCCTTGTTTTGAGGGTTGGGAAAGAAGCTGGGAAGGTGTATGGCCTGGTTAAGGGTCACATCAGATACCACCTTGGGCATAAAGGAGGGGTTAGCCCTCAGGGAGACTCTGTCTGCATGGAAGATGATGAAGGGCTTGGCAGCCATGAGAGCTTGAAGTTCCAAGACCCTTCTTCTGGCTGAGGTGATGGCTAGTAGTCTTCCATGAGAGGTATTTCAATTCTGTTGAAGTGGCAGGCTCGAAAGGAGGTAAGGTTAGTTTTTCTAAGACATAATTCAGGTCCCAGGGTGGCGTCGGAGGCCTTCTGAGAGGCCTGATATTAGAAGCCCCTCTGAGGAATTGCTTAATCAAAGGAAGAGAGAAGAGGGGTGAGTCTGAATCATAATGGGCAGAGATGGCCGAGGCATGGGTTTTAATAGAGGAGTAAGAGAGGTCACTATTGAGAAACTCTGCTAGGTAATCCAGGATGAGAGGGATGCAAGGTTGGGAGGTACTGCCCCCTTTTTGTTTCCAGCAGCAGAATCTTTTCCATTTTCCTGCATATGATTTTCTTGTGCTGGGCCTTCTGACCTCTGTGATGATGTCCAGGACCTGTTTGCTTAACAGGGACTCATTGTTAGTTTTTAGTGTATAAGCCATGCTGAAAGATTGGGAGTCTGTAGGTCTGGGTGCAGTACCTTAACCCCTCTCCTGGGTCAAGAGGTATGACATCAGGGGAAGTAGCTATGGGGGCTGTAAGGTCAGACTGCGTAATAAGGGGTACCAATGCTCTCTGGGCCAATCTGGAGCAATGAGGATGGCCTTCGGTCTCTCCTCTCTTATTTTAATCAGAACCTTGGGAATAAGTGGCAGAGGAGGGTACGCGTACACAAAGAGGGAGCTCCAGGGGAAGGTCAAGGCATCCACCATCCATGCTAGGAGGTGATACTCACTGGCACAGAACTTGTGCAGCTGGTAGTTGAGGTGCGAGGCAAAGATGTCTACTTCTGGGGTCCCCCACTCCTGAGTGATTTGCAGAAAGATTTCTCTGTGGAGCTGCCACTCATGAGGGTCCAGAAAGTTTCTGCTTAGGTGGCCCGCTAGTGTGTTATTGATCCTTGGAAGTATTGGACAATTATGTGTAGCCCCATGGAGGTGGCTGTAAGCCAGAGACACATGGCTAACCTGCACAGGGGGTAAGATAGGTTGCCCCCCCTGCTTGTTGATGTACCACATCACTGTGGTGTTGTCTGTTTTTATAAGGAGGACCCCCTGGCCTGAGATGGGGTTGGAAGGAAGTCAGAGCCTTTTGCACTGCCATCATTTCTTTCTGGTTGATGTGCAAGTGAAGTTGCTGGGCATTCCAAAGGCCTTGGGTACACCTGCCTGCTAGGTGAGCGCCCCAAGCAATGTCTGAGGCATCAGTGGTGGCCGGAAGGGTGGAGGATGAAGGGAAGACCCTTGTTCGTGGCACAGGACTCTGCCCACCAGAGTAATTCGGCCCTGGGACTGACAGCGCTGACACCAAAGGTTCTTTAAGTACCACTGAAGTTTTCTCATGTGAAGCCTGGTGAGCGGGATAAGAAGGATGCAAGATGCCATGTATCCCAAGGCTTGCAGGAACTTTCTTGCAGTGAGGTGACTTTTGGAAGCCAGCTGGGTGAAGTAGAGAGGCAGGAAGCTCTGCTTTTCTGGGGATAGGAAGGCCATTTGGGTTGCTGTGTCTACGACAGCTTCTAGGAAAACAATTTTTCTGGTGGGGCTATGTTTTGATTTTTTTCTCATTTATGGTGAACCCTAGGGAAGTTAGGAGTGATTTGACAAAGACAAGGTCCTGGAGCAACTTTTCTTTGCACTCTGCCTGAATGAGGCAGTCATCCAGGCAAGGGTAAATCTGTATATTTCTCTGTCTGCAGAATGCTATAGCCGGGGCCAAGCATTTGGTGAATACTCTGGGAGCAGTAGATAAGCCAAAGGGCAGTGCAGAGAATTGAAAGCGTTGATAGCCTGCTCTGAAGCAAAGGAATTTTCTGCACGATTCCCTGATGGGGATGTGGAGGTAAGCATCTTTTAGGTATAGTGTCACAAGCCAGGCATTTTGTGTGAGCACAGGCAGGAGCTGCTGCAAGGTTAGCATTTTGAATCAGGGGACCAACTGCCCTCTTTTCTGGGAACAAGGAATAGTCTGGAGTAAAAACCTTTTCCTGTTTGATCTGGAGGGACAGATTCTACTGCCCCCTGAGATATTAGAATTTGGACCTGTTTCAAAGCCTCTGCCCACTGGTTTGGGGGGAGGTCTGGGTACTGTCTTGGAATAAGGGAGTTCGCTGAAGGAGAATCTGTATCCCTGAGAAATGATTTTTTAAGACCCATAGGTCCTTGGTTATAGAGACCCAATTATCTGTGAAGAGGGTGAGCCTTCCTCCAAGTTTTTGAGGAGTAAAAGGAGGGGGGGGGGGTCATTTGAGTGCTTGCCTTGGCTTAGAACTCCCTGCCTTAGAGATGGAAGTGGTCCATTGTTTGCTTCTTTGCTGCCCCTGGGATAGGGGCCTGGATGGCCTGTCCCTGCGGGGCTTACCTTAGGCCTGTCTGCTAGGTGCAGGAAAGGCCCAGTGCTTAGAGGAAAAGTTCCTGCTGAATCTGAGAGGTTGAACTTGAAAGAAATCTTTTACTGTTTGCACAGATTTTGCTTTGTCTTCCATATTTTTAAGCATCTTTTTTGCTTTTGCCCCAAACAGGCGCTCCTTATCTAGGGGTGCATTAATAAGTTTAGACTTGATATGATCAGGGAGAGGTTGTTCCTTCAGCCATGCATTTCTCCTAATAACAGATCCTGTTACTGCTGCCCTGCTAGAGGCTTCTAGGGCATCATATCGACATTGTAATGAGTGTTTGGCCACTTGACAAGCAGAGTGTAGTAATTCTGCCAGCTCTTTTGAGTTGGCATATTCAGGAGAGGCAGCAATTTTCTATTTTAATTGTTCCAAAGTGTGTTGTTGATATTTTAACATATGGAACTGACAACTGAGTGGTCTGACAGCTAAGTTTCCAGAGGTGTATACTTTCTTACCCCATCTGTCCAGAGCTCTGGAGTCTGTCAGAAGGAACACGATTCTTGGCAGAACTAGTCTTAGCTCCTTTGGGTCCCTGCGTAATGACCTCAGGGTCTGCAAGCTGGATTCCTGTTCAGGTATTTGTGAGAATCCGGTACTCTGTAGTACCTGTCCGGTTTACTTAGAGCAGGAGGCAGGGCATCAGGGGCTAAGCTGAATTCATGGAAGACATCATCCACCACTTCCAAAATAGTTGGGATGGCCAGGGGTCTGCGCTGGGGCAGGTCCAGAAACTCTCTAAGTCATTTCTTAGACTGTGGGAAGTCTTGAGTTTCCCATTGAAAATGTTCCCTGAGGGAGTGAAGGGTTTCCCCAAAAGAGAGGTCCTCTGGAGGGGAGGCAGCAGGGATCGATTCCTCTGCATCTGAGTCCTCAAACAGTTAAAGGGATGTTGTTCCTCTTCAAAAGCAGAATAATCAGATTCCTCAGACTCTTGGTCTGTCATAATTTCTGGAGAAGGATACCTTTTCCTTTTTGGAATGCCCCCCCCCCCCTCCCCTCGAGTACCTTGGACAAGGGAGAGAAGATCCTCTGCCATTTTAAGTATTTGAGCTTGGGGTGGGGGAGCAGTAGCAAGATGGTGGCCAGAAGCAGATTTACTAGGAGTGGCCTGGCTTCTAGGCCTTAGAGAATCCGTTGGTCTCTGAGAAGTGGTAGTCAGATACGAAGATGTCGTTTTTTGTCTAAAATCAGTAGTGCGAAAGGCCTCCTCCGAAGCTGGTGCCTGCGTCGCGGCTCTGGACCCAACGGAGGCAGAGACAGCCAAAGGCTCAGAAGATGAAGTGGATTTCTGCTGCATACCGGACTCCGAAAGGGTCTCGGCAGAGGCCTGCATAGATAGCGAGTCAGGCATCAGGGGCTGCGAATGCACCTCATTGAATTCCGGAGAAATGATGACTTGCTTAGCAGTAGCATCGCTGGAAGGCTTAGCCTTGTGTGGCCTGTCTCTATCTTTATCTCTACTTTTTTTGGAATGTCGACAGATTGTTGGCTGATGGACAGCATATCGGAATTCGAAGACGGAACACGGAAAAAATTGTCTACAAAAAGAGCTCTACAGCGAATGGTTCTCGCATTAAAGAGGGCACAGAAGCCGCAACAAGAGAAGTTGTGATCTGGGCCTAAACAAGTGATGCAGTAAGAATGAAAGTCTCGGTGTGGGATCTGCTTTCCACAGGCAAGACAATTGTTAACTTTTTCTGACATTGGTTAGTGCAAGAAAAAAGGGTCCCCAACGGGGTACTTGGGTTTAGACGTTTTCTGCCAAAATTCAACTTCTGGTAGCAACCTACTGACACTCGTGAGAACTGCTTCTGCTACGGGCTCCATGGCAAGAAAGACTAATGATATGACGTCAGTTATGCCTTGCTTTATAGCACTGACAACCTGATGTCAGACTACAGGCGGCGGCAGCCGGCACACAAAAACATTGACTCTGGTATTCGGGCCGACCAAGGGCTACCACAGCAGGGACCACCCACGGGTGATGACTGCAACAGTGAAACACGAAGAACATCTTGAATATCTGTCATGTGCCCCTTTACAGAAGAAGAAACTCTTGAGCAGCTGGTGTATTATGGCTAACCATAGCTTCACAAGTTCTAAGCAAATTCATGGAAATAACAGCCATTAGTGGAACAAGAACTTTCATGGATTATTCCTCCTCCCCCATTCATGAAACATAGGTGGTACTAGGTGCTTAGAAAATGAAGAATTATGAGCATGTACACACAGGACCACAAAAAAAAAGGCAATGTAATAACAATGGCAAGTCTGATGTCAAGCATTGAGAACATTTTAATGCCACTACTGAAATAGCAAGCAAAGGATCAAAGAGAGCAGTATCCAATACATTATGGCTTAATTGGGAAAGAATATTAATGCAAAACTGACTAAATTCTTTGATCAGGTGAGAAAACGAACACTGCATCAATGATAAATGGTTGAATTTCACAAAACACCTGCAGCTTTTCTCTACAGTACACACATTGATAAAATCAAAGTTGTTTGTATAAAATGAGTAACCACCTAGTGTAAACTGTGGTAAAAATAAAGAAAATGGTTTGAGGTAACAAGCTAAGTTTCACAATTGTCAGTCCTATAGCCTACATTTTTACTGATGACAGTGTGAATATCTCTTGTAAATCAGCTCCTACCTTGTTGCCACTACTCAAAGATTCTACTGACCTTTACCTATCTAACCCTACTTTCATCTCTATCTAGATATAATTTGAACCACCATTAGCAAACTAACACTTTCAAGTTTCCAGTTACTACTGACACACTCAGCAGCATAATTACTCTGATAACCCCACGTTTCAAAAAATAATGCATCACAAACACATGGCCCTAATCTCACAAAAATAGCCCTCTTCTAGGAAGACACCGCACAAGAAAGGAAAGTAAATTATATGAAAAAATATAATAATTTCTTCTCCAACTGTATTCACGAGTACCAAGTGAAATTGCTGTTTATGGTGACAGTCAACTAATTCTAAACAACAGACTAGTGCCAACAGTCTCAAAAGTTAATATCTAAATATTAGAGGAATTTCTAATAAAGTTGAATAACTGTATGACTGGATAGAATACTCTAAACCTAATGGCTTAACCATAACATAATTGTGGCTCAAACTGTACATACTAAATGACAAAATCCTTCCTTCAGGCTATAAGGCTCTTCAGACTGACAGGCTACTTTAACAGTGTTGATGCTCTTTTCTTAAATAACTTAGAAGTCATCACCTAATGTCTACTAATGCAAACTAATACTAAAAAAATTGCTAATTCTGCATTACTCCTAGCAGTCTTCACACTTCATGCCCACAACTACATATAGCAACCTACCTCCTTATCAACAAATATTAACACATTAGAAGACGGATTCACCTAGGCAACAACAAATACCAAACATAACAATTATCTTAGGTGATGTTAACATTGGCTGGACTAAGATGTCTTTTCCATGTGCACCAAATAAGGAACTACTTCCTATCTACTTCTCTTGACTTAATGACTGCACCTACTACAACAGATAAATCCTCAGGTAGACAGAGTATTCTTGACTGGATCTTAACTTTAGATTCACAATATGTGCACTCCTCAGGCATGCTCCTAGACACTATTAGTGACCATAAGCCTACCTACCTCACCTGCATGCAAACCAAAGTAAAAGTTATATCTACCTAAATTTTAACTAGCTCAAATAATATTTAATTGGCACTGTCTTTAATGACCTACTCCATCAATGAGACTAGACCCCACTTAAGTATCTACCCTTAAAAGAAGCTGTAACTTACTTCAGACAAACATTCCTATATATTATAAACTCTGCTGCACTCCTACAGGGTAAAAAAATAAAATTAAAATTACATTTAATTCCTGGCTAACCTCAGAAACAAAACAGTTGAACAGGAATAAAATATTGGGAAAGTATAATACACAATACATCACCAAAAGCAAAAATACTTTATTGCACTTCAGAAAAAAAATAATTCTTGAAAACCAACAGTGCCTGTACACCCAGCATAACCCCCCCCCCCACATGAAAACAGCTACACATTGAACTATAAAGATCAGTTTATACAGGCAGTTTATTTGGTGGGTGAGTTTAGTATAATAGTTAAAGGTCCTTGCCTCAAACACAAGGTACAGGGTTTTGTTCTAACCTCTGGTTCTTGTCTAGGCTTAAAATGACTCTTTGGGGCAATTAGCCTAGTACTTACCTATGAACCTAAGAAATCATTTTACCAGATTAAAAAAATACACACACAAGACACAACATAACCATCAATACAATGCACCGTCCACAAGCAAGCAATACACACAAAACAAAATAAAATGATACACCTACAATTAAAACCAGCACTTGTCTCAGATACCATTCCAAATCACCACTAATACCACATCATATCCAATATAAATTTTAATAAATAGATTTATACAAGACTAATGTGCTCCCAAGCTATACTGATCCATAAAGTTGGCCAGTATCACACCCAATCAAACTTCAGTCCCATTCTATCACCCCTATCCAAAATCCTTATACCTCCACAAGCAACTCCTAGGCTACTTCATAAAAGATAATCCACTTTTCCTATCTATATATGGATCCTGCACAGGACACAGCACAGATACTGTATTGCTGTCCTTTCTAATTGCCATTAACACTCATCTTAATAATAATCTACTAATTTCCTCAGTCTTCCTTGACCTTCTTAAATCTTTCAATAAAGTAAATCACGACCATCCAGGTTTGCTAAACATGGATTTGACTCCAGTGCCTTAAACTGGTTCAAAGGTTACCGCTTCAAAATATTTCAGTTTATAAAATGGAATGATACCCGTACATCTTTTATAGGTTCATAAATTCATATGTGTTTACTAGGCTAACAACCACAAGGGCCTTTTTAAGCCTAGCCATGCATCCCCAAATCTCTGACAAGTTCTGATATCCTTCATAAGTGTAAGCAGGGGCTTGGGAGATGAAATATTTACAAGCAGAGGCCTGGGAGATTAACCATTTACAGGTTGCCTGTGTCTATTGGAGACATAGGTGCCAAACCAGGGATGAATTTCCATTTTCCATCCAATTGTCCAAGTTGCACTTGAATTGAGCTAGGGAGGAGCTCTGCTTCACAGGGATGGGGAGCCTGTTCCATAGAGGGGGTAGTCTCTGGGATACATATATTTCTCACCAGCAGATCCTATTTATATCAATGGCAAGGTTTAAGTCTTTAGAATGGGTAATTATGTTTGTTTTGTGAATATGCAAGAGGTCCATCAGGGTGGGGTTTGACAATGTCCTGTATGCCAGGCATAGATCTCCCCTCAAAAGCCTGTAGGAAACACAATACAGGGATAGGGCCTTCAGGAGGTCTGCAGATGACATTTTACATAATTCCCTGTATTCTTTTAGTGAGGAAAGTATAGTTGTGTACACTTACCATAAATGTAGACGTTTGAGTGTATTCACTGTTGCAGTCATCACCTGTGGGTTATCCCTGCCAGGGTAGCCCTCGGACAGCCAGAATACCAGAGTCAGTGTTTTTCTGCTTCGGCCCCTGTCGCCTGTAGTCTGACATCAGGTCGTCAGTGCTATAAAGCAAGGCAGCCAATGCCATTACATCAGTTTTTCTTGCCCTAACCCATCAGAAGCACAAGGAAATATGATAAAGTGGTCCTGGTGGCTAAAAGCCTCCGTGAGAAGCTTATGTCTCCCTAAGGAAAGAGGATATAAGAGGGAAGGAGGGAGGGAAACCAGGACTGCAACTGTGAATACACTCAAACATCTACATTTATGGTACGTGTACAAAACTGTACTATGTTCTTTGTGCTTCACTGTTGCAGTCATCATCAGTGAGAGGATTCCCAAAGCTGAGGAGAGAGGTGGGAAGGATTAGTTAGAGACCTAGGCATGGGTCAGCATGCCCTGCAGAACTGCAGAGGCAAACCCTGCCCTAGCCTTAGGTTCATAGGTTCATAGGTTCATATTAGGCTATCTGCCCAAGGGCATTTATAAGCCTAGCCCAGAGTTTTGTGGCTTTCGCCACCCCTTTAGTTTGAAGGAAACTATGCCCATTATTTTGCTGTGCCTCTGTCAAGCAGTGACACTGAGGTAATCCCTGGGGTATATTTGCGATCTCCCATCCATTGGTCAAGATTTCTCTTGAACAAGGCCAGCGAGGTGCTCTGCCTCACATGTACCGGGATTTTGTTCCACAGCATAGGGAGTCTCTGGGTGATGAATCTGTCCCTCCAACACGTCCTATTAATAACCGTGTCCAGGTTTAAGTCTCCCGCCCTTGTAGTTTTGAGGGATCTAGATTTTTTGAGGTGAAGCATGTTCATCAATTCTGGGTTGGACATGGCCTTGTATGTCAGGCACAGGTCACCTCTGAGCAAGCGGTGGCGACTGAATAGAGCTGGAGTTCCTTCAGTCGGGCAGCATAAGACATATTTTTGAGGCCGTTTATCCTTTTGGTGAGGAACTTTTGGGGCCTTTCCAGCTGCTGCAGGTGTCAGGTCAGATACATTCCGAATGGGGCATTGTACTCAATCATTGGTCTGATGAGTGATGAGTACAGGGGGCCGATGACCTCTCTTGATCTAGATGTGAATCCCTTCATGATCAGGTGGGCAATGTAGAAGGTCTTCCTAACTACTTTGGCAACGTGAGTGTCAAACGAAAGGTTACTGTCAACCTGGGTCCCCAGATCCCTGATAACCTCTTCTGTGCTCAGTGGATTGCCACCTATATGGTAGCTAGGGGTAACCTTGTTTTTCCCGAGGGGTATGGCTATGCATTTCTTGGCGTTTAACTTTAGGCCATGGCTCTGGCACCAGTTATCCATTTCTATGAGACCCTTCTGGAGGATATCTGTGTCAGATGTATTCTTGACTATGGCGCCCAGTTTGCAGTCATCTGCAAATTTTGTCAGCCATAACCCTCCTGTGTTTGCTTGTACTTCTGAAAAGTAGATGCCGAACAAGAGTGGGCCCAGGACTGAGCCCTGTGGGACACCACTTGTGACAGGCTTTGAGTCTGACATGGCGCTAGCAACTCTGACCCTGTGGGTTCTGTCACTTAGCCAGTTTGCAACCCATCTTGTGACGTATGGGTTTACATTTAAGCTGATGAGTTTTTCAATGATACCTGAGTGGGATATTGTGTCGAAAGCCTTTGCCAGGTCGAGGTAGGCTGTGTGGACTGCCTTTCCCTCATCAATGGCCTTGGTGACTGTTTTGAAGAAGTCAACCAAGTTTAAAAGGCATGATCTGCCTTTGACAAAGCCAAACTGGGTTGGATCCAAAGTCTGTAAGTCCCCTATGTCTTTATTTATGAGTTCCATTATGATCCTCTCCATAGCTTTGCAGATCAGGCTTGTCAAGCTGATGGGACGGTAATTTCCAGGGTCGGTGGAGGCACCGCCGTTGTGAAGTGGGACCACAGTTGCCATGCGCCACTCCTTGGGTACGTATCCTGAGGTGAGGCTAAGATTAAACAGCTGTCCTAACTGCGGGTTTAATTCCTCATTGAGTTCATGGAGCACACAGCCGGGGACACCATCTGGTCCCATGGATGCTGTGTTTTTCGCCTTGGAGAGAGCAGTTCTCACCTGAGCGTTAGAGATGTTTGGGGGGCTACAATCCTCTGGTATAGATATCTCTCCTTTTGGGGGGGGAGTTTGCACTGAACCTGTCAGCCAGTATGTTGGCAATGTCTGTAGGTTCAGTGATTTTTACATCATTTTGAACTAATTCTGAGCATATCTGGGAGTTTCCTCCCAGGTTTCTAACATAGCTAAAGAAGGCCTTATGATTGTCTTTTGAGTCCTTAGCGATTATTCTCTCAAAATTTGCCTTAGATGATTTTATGAGAGCTCTTAGTTTTTTACTTATAATGATCAAAGGTGTCTTACCTTTTAAGGATTTTGCTCTATCTTGTAGTAGCTTCCTCCTTTTGTTGTAGAGCTTGTTTATGGCTGGGGTCCACCAGACTGGACGCTTGCCTTTGGTACAAAGAGTCTTAGTTTTGTTTGGGATTGCCTGATCCATGCAGTCCTGTAGGTGCTGGTAGAAGGCATTTGTAAGTGATTCAACAGCTTGAGTAATGTTTTCCGCCGGCTCGGGGGCCTTAAAAGAGACCACACTAGTCTTTAGAAGTGTGAAGTCGGCTTTTGAGAAGTTCTTCACTGTGGTCTTTTTTATCTCAGGTGGGGGCGGGATGAGGACCTCCAGTGAGATTAGTTTATGATCTGATCTCACCAGTGAGGGGTATACTTCCGGTGTTGAACACTGTGATCCCATGTTCGTGATGATGAGATCAAGTATGTTTTCACCTCTTGTGGGGATGGTGACTAGTTGTTCCATGGCATTTGAGTTTATGAACTCTAGGAACCTTTGGGCTAGAGTGTTGGGGCTTGAGTAGTGATCCCAGTCTATATTAGGGTAGTTGAAGTCACCTAGTATGATGGTGTTTGGAGATGCATTTATCCCCTCCAGTGTTTTCAGGAAAGCTATGTGAGGTTCCTGAGTTTGAGAGGGTGGCCTGTAACATGCTACAAATTGCAGAGCAGTCTTGCCTATGGTTAATTGCACCTGGATGGTCTCCGATGCATCGTGCGTTGCCACCAACCTTGAGGTGTGGGTGTCCTTGATGAATATGGACACCCCCCCTCCTTTCTTGGTGTTGTCCGGATTTTGGGGCCGGAACGCATGATATGAGGTAAAACCTGATAGTGCTGGGGTGCTCTCAGGAGCCTTGAACCAGGTTTCAGTCACAGCACAGACATTGATGTTCTCCATACTGAGAAGGGCCTCGAGTGCGTGCATCTTGAGGTTGAGACTTCTGGTATTGAGCAGCATTACCCTTAGTTTTTTTCCTTTCTTGTGTTCTAGGGTGGTAGGTTTAGAATTTGAGCCTTGCCTAAAAAAGGCACTATGGGGGTGGCAAGAGCCTTTGCCAATATCCGGAAGCCCGGGGGTGACAGGTGCAAGCCGTCCCTTGCGAAGCAGCTTGGCTTGTCCAGTATGTCATCCCAGGCAGACAGACATTGGATCCCCTTTGAATGATACCAGAGTTTAAGCCAATTATTAAAGCTGATCATCTTATCTCTGTATTGTGGCATCATTATTGGTGAAGGTAGGATACTGCTCAGGGTCAGGGTCATACCTGCCTGGGCTACATAATCAGAGAGCTCCTCAATGTCTCTTTTCATGTAGTCCAAGGAGGTACGTCTCAGGTCGTTTACACCAGCGTGGACAATGACCGAGTCGTACTTGTACCTGCTGTTGAGAGACCTGAGTGCTTGCGTTATGTGGCGGATTCTAGCGCCCGACAGGCAGCTTACTGTGACCTTCTCCTTACTCAATCTGGTGAGCGGGACGTCAGTGTGTCTGACTATGGAGTCACCAATGATGAGTGTGTCTGGCATTGTGTTTGGCCTTAAGGGCTGTGACTGTTTGGCACACTGACTGTGTGGTATATGTGTTGCATGTGTTGTGTCCTGAGGTGGTAGTTGTTTGGGTGTCTGCTTTGGTGGCCTCTGCTGTTTTGGTAGATTTTTGATCAGAGCCTCCGAGTATGTCTTTGTGTGTTTATGTGTATGATTTGAAGTTGTGATAGTACTATGTAAGACTGGGTATGTGGTGTGTGTGGTTACCTTCTCCTCCTGTCTGGTCTTGCCAGTCCTATGTTGAGAGAGCTCAGCCTCCAGTTTGGCTGTATAGTTGCATCTCTCGCATGTATTTGTGTTTTGTGGGAGAAGGAGAGGGTTGTCTGTGTACATGAGGCAATTGTAACATTGCCTCAATATTCCCAGGTTCACCAGCTGAGCAGGGGAGGACACTAGCAACTGATCCCTCGACATGCTAGAAGGAATAGACAAAAAACTTAAAAAAAGACTCCGGGGGATGTGGGTGATCGAGAAAGGGGTTTTAGGCTGGTGGGGTACTATCTATAATAAAAGTGCTATATCAAAGTGAAAAAGTACTGTAGGAGCAAGTGCTAGGCTTTACAGATAGAGAATAGACTACTTAGGAATCAAGTAGAGCTGAACTTTTTAATTATAGGATACGCAGGTTTGATCAGTAGTACAGTTCAAGGAAGGCTGTTTTAAGGGAAAATTTGAAGAGTGGACTTTAGGTAGCCCGAATAGTTTAACCTTGATTAACCGCCGCTGCTCTTGTAGCAACTCCGTGCTAAATCGTAGGTGGTAATGCTTTGTAACGGTGGTAATGCTTTGTAACGGTATGGACAGAGGTCCAGGTGGCAGCTTCCAAGATGTCTCTGGTAGGAACTCCTCTGGGGAATGCTGTGGAAGTGGGGGCTGCCCTAGTGGAATGGGTACGAATAGACTTAGGGGGTGGTTTCCCATGTAGTCTGTAGCATAAATGGATACAGTGTGATATCCATTTGGAAATGGTTTGCTTGGAAATGGGCTTCCCCTCTGCCCTGGGGGCAAAGCTGACAAGCAGCTGGTCTGTTTTTCTGAAGGGTTTAGTACGGTCCAGGTAGTATCTAAGCTGTCTGTGCAAATCTAGTGAGTGAAGAATTCTTCACCTCTTGTTTTGAAGGTTAGGAAAGAAGGTGGGTAGATGTATGGCCTGGTTGAGGGTCACATCAGATACCACCTTGAGCATAAAGGAGGGGTTAGTCCTCAGGGAGACCCTGTCTGCATGGAAAATGAAGGGATCAATGGCCATGAGTGTCTGAAGTTCTGAAATCCTTCTGGCTGAGGTGATAGCTAGCAGGATAGCAGCCTTCCAGGAGAGGTATCTCAATTTTGCTGAAGCAGCAGGTTCAAATAGTGGTAAGGTTAGTTTTTCTAAAACATAATTCAGGTCCCAGGCTGGCGTGGGTGGCCTTCTGAGAGGTATGATATTAGAAGCCCCTCTGAGGAATTGTTTAATAAAAGGATGTGAGAAGTGGGGCTGGTCTGTATCAAAATGATCTGAAATGGCTGAAGAATGGATTTTAATAGAATAGAAAAACAGGCCACTATTGGGCAACTCGGCTAGGTAGTCCAGGAGAAGAGAGATGGAAGGTTGTGAGGTACTGCCCCCTCTGGACTGGCTCCAGGAGCAGAATCTTTTTCATTTCCCTGAATACGATTTTCTGGTGCTGGGCCTTCTGGCCTCTGTGATAATGTCTAGGACATGTTTGCTTAACAGGGGCCCCTTGTTTGCTTTAAAGTATTAGCCATGCTGACAGTTTGAGAGTCTTCAAGTCTGGGTGCAGCATCCACCCCCCCCCCCCCACCTGGGTCAAGAGGTCTGAGATCGGGGAAGTGGCCTGGGAGGCTGTAATGTCAGGCTGCACAGCAAAGGGTACCAATGCTGTCTAAGCTAATCTGGAGCAATGAGGATGGCCTCTGGTCTCTCCTTCCATATCTTGATCAGTACCTTGGGAATAAGAGGCAGAGGAGGGAATGTGTACACAAAGATGGAGTTTCAGGGGATTGTCAAGGCATCCACCTTCCACGCTAGGTGGTGATACTCCCTGGTACAGAATTTTTTCAGCTGGTGGTTGAGGTGCGAAGCAGACAGATCCAACTCCGGAGTCCCCCACTCCTGAATGACTTGCAAAAAGACTTTTTTTGTGGAGCTGCCATTCGTGGTGTTCCAGTAAGTTTCTGCTTAGGTGGTCTGCCAGGATGCTGCTGATCCCTGGTAGGTATTGGGCAATTAGGTGTAATCCCATGGAGGAGGCTGTCAGCCATAGGTTCATGGCTAGCCTGCACAGAGGGTAAGATTGGGTCCCTCCCTGTTTGTTGATGTACCACATTACTGTGGTGTTGTCTGTTTTGATAAGGAGAACCCCTGGCCTGAGATGGGGCTTGAAGGATGTCAGACCCTTTTGTGCTGCCATCATTTCCTTCTGATTCAAAAGTCCAAAGCACAAAATACAAGTCTCTTCACCAAAAGTTGTACTTCTAAACACAAGAACACTTCAAACGAAAAAACAGCAGCAACCACCACTAGGATTCCGTATTTATTACAGTAAAAACAATAAATAAAATAGCAGCAATGTATACAAAATGAGTGCTTTCGGGCTGTGCTCTTCTTCAGATAAAAAAACATTAATTTGAACAATTATTTTAAAACAGAATGGCAACCAGTCAGGTCCTAGTACTGAACCTGCCATTTTTTTAAGAGCGGGTTTTAAAGGGACAACCTCATTTAAACAAGGGGGTCTGTGTGCTGTCAGTTCAACTATCCATCTAGTTTCTTCCAGTTCTGTCTCATTTATTGTATCACCACCTATATGCCCCTTCCTCATATTCCAAATCGCCTTAAATATGAAATAATGTCCCTCGGTATTGGAAATATGCCTAAATAAGGCATTGTGTTCATTTCGTGTTCTTATAGCAGACAAATGATTCTGAATCCTAATCTTAAATTTACAATTTGTCTTGCCTACACAGTAACAAGCACACATTTGGCATGTAGCAAGATATGCCAAATTTTCAGTGTTACAGTTTGCTCTTGCCCTAAAATGATATTCCCTGCCTGTGACCGGGTGTTTAAAGGTAGCATTTTTATCTATACTATTACATGCTTTACAGGTCCAACAAGGTCTGGTCCCCATATTAACTGTTAACTGCTTAGATTCTCTTTTTCTTTCATGAATTAGAATATCCATTTAAGTTCTTGTTTCTCCTGAACCCACTAATACCCTTCTCAGTTTCTCATCTGTTAATATTTTCCAGTTCTGCCTGATTATTTCACTCATCCCATGAATATTATTACTGTACGTGAACATGAGTCTAAGTGTTCTATCATTCTCAATCTTAGTGTTAACCACAGGCTTATTAACTCCCCACTGTTTAAGCCAAGGTTGATTTTCATTTCCCCTAAAGCCTCTGTCACTGAGTGATGATCAAAACTCTGTTGCTGTAATAACCTCTTGCTTCAAAATGCCCCATCATTTTGGTTACCTCTTCCTTATAGTTCAAATCTTCAGTACATAACCTCGAGATCCTTCCCATTTGACCAGTAACACTATTGTCAACTGTGAATCTAAGGTGCATACTATCTTGTGTTAGAATATTGTTCTACAAAACAATCTTTCCTATATAAAGTACTTTTAAAACACCATCTCATCCTGCATAAGTCTCACATCCAGGAAGTCTATCACGTTCTCTGAAAAAATGACAGGGAACCTGAGAAAGACAGTAGTTGATTCCAAATAAGCTACAAAGCATGTCAAGTCACTTTTATTTCCTCCCCAAAGAAGGAAGATGATATCTACAAAGCGCCTATATAGGCAAACCTGGTCTCTCCATGGATGTGCCTCTAATACATCCTGCCTCTCCCAAAAGGACATTACCAAATTAGCAGTCCCAACGATAAAGGCACAGACAGTACCCTGCCTCTGAATTTAGGGGCCAGACCTAAGGTTTTGATCAATGACCAGAGCAATGGGCGTTTTTTTGCCCAGTAACCAACTCTGGTAAAAAAGAAAGGCAAGTGGAAGCGCCCGTACAGCGAAAATTGAGTGATGAAGAGAAGGAGAATGTCACATCGACTGGTGAAAGCATTGTTTGTAATTTGTCTCAGTATGTTCTTTCAGATGATAAAATGTATATATTGAATAAGGGGTTAACTTTTATCCCCAGTCAAGAAAGTAATTTCAGTGACATTACATTGGACATTTTATTTGGAAAAAATGTCATGTTGAAGGAAATGTTTGGGTATGGTAACCAATCATGGGTATATAGAGTGAGACAACAGAGTGTCTTTGTTCCTGCATTTAACACTACAAAGCAGACTTTTATTAAGGTATGTGAACAAGAAATACAGGCCTATTTGCAGGAAGAAAATAATAGAACATTTTATAATTTAACTACAGCACAGAGAAGAGCGATGACAGATTTACAAGAAAACTCGCAGATAGTGATTAAACAAGCAGACAAAAGGGGGGCAGTAGTGGTTTTGGGTAAAGATATGTACCATGATAAGCTATGACAATTGTCGGATGAGACCACATTTGTACATATTTCCCCTGTAACTTTGAACACACTGATCAGAGAGATTAGAGAACAGCTTGAACAGATCGAGGCGGAGGGCCTAATAGACAAGAAACTTTTGGATTTTCTCTGGGTGAAGAATCTGACAACACCGGTGTTTAAAGGATTGCCCAAGATACACAAGGATATGCATAATCCCCCTCTTAGACCGACAGTATCATGGAGGGGTTGGACCACAGAAAATATTTCAATATGGTTAGAATATACAATGAGACCATGGTTGGCCTCTACAGAGGAGGTATTAAAGGAAACAGGACAATTTTTAATGTCTTTTAAAGAGTTTCAAACTATAGACAGAAGCAAAAAATATACCATGGTGACATTAGATGTAAACATTTTATTTACAGTGATTAGTAACTGGTATGGAACGCCGGCTGTTATAAATCTGATGAGTTAGTTACAACTAGCAGAAGGGACAATGTTAGAATTAATAAACAGATTACTGACTTTAGTACTGGAATATAATGTTTCTGAGTGCATAGGAAATTTATATAGGAAGACACAGGGGATAGCCATGGGCACCCCCTGTGCCAATATCTATGCTAATTTGGTAACGTCCTTTTGGGAGAGGCAGTATGTCTTAGAGGCACACAATCCATGGAGAGAAAAGGGTTGCCTATATAGACGCTTTGTAGATGATATCTTCCTGATTTGGGAAGGAAATAAAAGTGACTTGACATGCTTTGTAGTTTATTTGGAATCAACTACTGCATTTCTTAGTTTCTCTGTCAATTTTTCAGAGACCGTTATAGACTTCCTGGATGTGAGACTTATTCAGGATGAGATGGGGTTTAAAAGTACTTTATATTGGTTAGATTGTTGGAAGAACAATATTCTGATACAAGATAGTATGCACCCCAGATTCACATTTGACAATATTGTTACTGGTCAAATGGGAAGGATCTCGAGGCATAGCCGGGCCTTAGGCATAGGCCAACTAGGCGGCCGCCTAGGGCGCCGATCTAGCAGGGGCACTTTTCCAGTATTTATTTGGTGTAGTTAGACCAGGATGGGGGCACCAGTTAGTGTGGTGGGGGCGCCATGGAGCCTTTTTGCCTAGGGCACCAGTTGACATAAGGACGCTCCTGTCTCGAGGTTATGTACTGAAGATTTGAACTATGAGGAAGAGGTAACCAAAATGATAGGGCATTTTGAAGCAAGAGGTTATAACAGCAACAGAGTTTTGAATATCACTCGGCGACAGAGAGGCCTTATGGGAAATGAAAAGCAAACTTGGCTTAAACAGTAGGGAGTTAAATAAGCCTATGGTTAACAATAGGATCGAGAATGATAGAACACAGACTCATGTTCGCGTACAGTAATAATATTCATGGGGTGTCAGGCAGAACTGGAAAATAATATTAACAGATGAGAAACTGAGAAGGGTATTAGCGGATCAACCGTCCTTTGGGTTCAGGAGAAAAAAGAACTTAAAGGATATTTTAAGTCATAAAGGAAAAAGAGCATCTAAGCAGTTAACATTTAATATGGGGACCAGACCTTGTGGGACCTGTAAAGGATGTAAATAGTATAGATAAAAATGCTACCTTTAAACACCCGGTCACAGGCAGGGAATATCATTTTAGGGCAAGAGCAAACTGTAACACTAAAAATTTGGCATATCTTGCAAGACAAACTGTAAATTTAAGATTAGGATTCAGAATCATTTGTCTGGTATAAGAAGACAGAATGAACATAATGCCTTATTTAGGCATATTTCCAATACTGAGGGACATTATTTCAAATTTAAGGCCATTTGGAATATGAGGAAGGGGCATATGGGTGGTGAAACAATAAATGACACAGAACTGGAAGAAACTAGATGGATAGTTGAACTGAAAGCACACAGACACCCTGGATTAAATGAGGTTGTCCCTTTAAAACCCGCTCTTAAAACACAGTGGGTTCAGTACTAGGACCCGATTGGTTGCCATTCTATTTTAAAATAATTGTTCAAATGAATGTTTTTTATCTAAAAAGGGCACAGCCCGAAAGTGCTCATTTTGTATACATTGCTGCTATTTTTTACTGTTTTTACAACATTAAATATGGAATCCTAGTGGTGTTTGCTGTTATTTTTTCGTTTGAAATTTCCTTCTGATTGATGTGCAAGAGAAGGTGCTGGGCATCCTCAAAGACCTTGCATGCACTTGCCTGCTAGGTGAGCACCCAAAGTAGTGTCTGAGCTGTCGGTGGTGAGGGTCTGCCTGGTAGGGCAGAGGATGAAGGGAAGCCCCTTGTTCTTGGAACAGGCCCCTGTCCACCAGAGAAACTCAGCCCTTATACAGGGGATCAGAGGGAGAGAGGTCTCTAGAGGCGAACAGTGCTGACACCACAGGTCCTTTAGGTACCACTGAAGTTTCCTCATATGAAGCCTGGCTAGAGGAATTAGAAGGATGCAAAATGCCATGTACCCCAAGGCTTGCAGGAACTTCTTCGCAGTGAGTTAACTTCTGGATGCCAGCTGGTTAAGCAGAGAGGCAGGAAGCTCTGCTTTTCTGGGGATAGCAAGGCCATTTCGGATGCTGTGTCCAGCAGTGCTCCCAAGAAAATGATCTTCCTGGAGGATATTTGCTTTGATTTCTTCTCATTGATGGTGAACCCTAGGGAAGTTAGGAGGGTTTTGACAAAGAGATGGTCCTGGAGCAGCTTTTCTCTGCACTTTCCCTGAATGAAGCAGTCAGCCAGATAAGGGTAAATCTGTATATTTCTCGGTCTGCAAAATGCTATGGCCGGGGCTACGCATTTGGTGACTACTCTGGGTGCAGTAGATAGGTCAAAGGGTAGCGCAGAGAACTGAAAGTGTTGTGAGCCTGCTCTGAAGTGCAGGAATTTCCTGCAGGATTCCCTTAAGCGGATATGGAGGTAGGCATCTTTTAGGTCAAGGGTCACTAGCCAGGCATTGTTGTCAGCATATCAGCAGCTGCTGCAAAGTTAGCATTTTGAATTTGGGGACCACCAGGGAGGTGTTCAGAATGGATAGATCCAGGATGGGGTGCCAAGTGCCCTCTTTTCTGGGAACAAGGAATAGTCTGGAATAAAAGCCTTTGCCTGTTTGATCTGTGGGGACAGGTTCTGCTGCCCCCTGGTATATGAGAGTTTGGACCCGTTTCAATGCCTCTGCCCACTAATTTAGAGGTAAGTCTGGATACTCTCTTGGAACTGGGAGTTCGTTGAAAGAGAATTTGTATCCCTGAAAAATGATCTTTAAGACCCACTGGTCCTTTGTTACAGAAAGCCAATTTTCTTTGCAGAGGGAGACCCTCCTTCCTAGCTTTTGGTGCGTGAAAGGAGGGCAGAGGGGTGAGAGGGAGTCATTGAGAGTTTTTGCCACAGAAGGATGGCTTAGAACTCCCTGCCTTTGGGGTGAAAGTGGTCCACTGTTTGGTTCTCTGCTGCCCCTGGGATGCTGGGTGCAGGGAAGGACCAGTGCTTAGAGGGAAAGTACCTGCTGAACCTGGGAGGTTGAACCTGAAAGAAATCTTTTACTGTTTGCTTTGTCTTCCATCTTTTTAAGCACCTCTTCTGCTTTTACTCCAAACAAGCGGACCTTATCCAGGGGTGCATCAATTAATTTAGACTTGACATGATCAGGGAGAAGTTGTTCCTACAAAGTCTCCTAATAACAGATCCTGAAACTGCTGCCCTACTTGAGGCTTCTAGGGCATCATATCCACAGTGTAATGAGTGTTTAGCCACTTTACAAGTAGAGTGCAGTAAATCTGTTAACTCTTTCAAATTAGCACAGTCAGGAAAGGTTGAAATCTTTTCTTTTAATAGTTCCAAAGTGTGTTGTTGACATTTTAACATATGGAACTGACAGTTGAGTGCTCTGATAGCTAAGGTTGCAGAGGTGTATACTTTTTTTACCCCATATATCCAGAGCTCTGGAATCCTTGTCAGAAGGAATAGGATTCTTGGCAGAAGTAGTCTTAGCTCCTTTAGGTCCCTGTGTAATGACCTCTGGGTCTGCAACAGGATTTCTGTACAGGTATTTGTGAGAATCCAGTACTCTGTAATACCTGTCATGTTTACTTGGAGCAGGTGGTAGAGCATCAGGGGCTAAGCTGGATTCATGGAAAACATTATCCACCACTTCTAAAATAGGGGGGGGTGGCCAGGGGTCTGTGCTGGGGCAGGTCCAGAAACTCTCTTAGTCTTTTCTTAGACTGGAGGAAGTCCTGAGATTCCCATTGGAAATGTTCCCTGAGGGTGTGAAGGGTTTCCCCAAAAGAAAGGTCTTCTGGTGGGGAGGGAGAAGAAATGGATTTCCTCTGCATCTGAATCCTCATTAGCAATCAGAGGCTGTTCCTCTTCAAAATTTGAATAATCAGATTCCTCAAGAGTCCTGCTCTGTCATAATTTCAGGAGAAGGGTGTCTTTTCCTTTTAGAAGTTGTGGCCTGACTAACCCTGATAAGGGAGATGATATCCTCCGTCATTTTAAGCATTTGTGCTTGGGGTGGTGGCTAGAGGCAGATTTTCTAGGAGTGGCCTGGCTTCTAGGCCTAAGAGGATCCATCGGTCTGAGAGAAATGGTAGTCGGACGAGAAGATGCCGTTTTTTGTCTAGATTCGGTAGTGTGAGAGGCCTCCTTGGAAGCCGGTGCCTGCATCGTGGATCCGGACCCAACCAAGGCAGAGACAGCCAAAGGCTTAGAAGACAAAGATTTCTGTGGCCATATCGGACTTCGAAAAAGTCTCGGTAGAGGCCTGCTTAGATATCATATTGGGTATCAAGTGCTGTGAAATCACCTCACTGAATTCCGGAGAACTGACAACCTGCTTAGCGGTAGGGTCGTTGGAAGGCTTAGCCTTGTGTGGTCTGTCTCTGTCTTTACCTCTGCATTTTTTCGGAATGCCCACGGATTGTTGGCTAAGGGATGCCATTTCGGAATGCAAGATGGAAGACGAAAATACCTGTCTACAATAAAACCTCTAAGGCAAATCGTTCTCGCGTTAAAAAGGGCACAGAACCGTCAACGGAGGACGTTGTGGTCTGAGCCTAAACAAGTGACGCAGTATGAATGGAAGTCTTGGTGTGGGATCTGGTTTCCACAGGCGAGACATTAACTTTTTCAGACATCGGTTAGTGCAAGAAAAAAGGATCCCCAATGGGGTATTTAGCTTTAGACGTTTTCAGCTGTAATTCAAACTCTGGCAGTGACCAACCGGCACACTTGCGAACTGCTTCTGCTACGGGCTCCATGGCAAGAAAGACTGATGTAATGGCGTCAGCTGCCTTCCTTTATAGCACTGATGACAGACTACAGGCAACAGCAGCCGATGCAGAAAAACACTGACTCTGGTATTCGGGCTGGCTGAGGGCTACCACCGCAGGGATAACCCACAGGTGATGACTGCAACAGTGGAACACGAAGAACATCCTCAGTGGATGTTCCAATTGTTGGATATGCCTGGTTATGTACATACCGAAGGGGACCATTGTACTCAATGATAAGTTTGATGAATGCCGAATACAGTGGAACAATGACCTCCTTGGACTTGGATGCCATACCTTTCTTTATAAGTTGCGCAACATAAAAGGATTTCCTTACTACTGTAGATGCATGATGGTAAAGGGCTAGATTACTGTGTGTGTCCTTAAGTCCTTGACTACTGGAGCAACTCTAAGGAGAGTGTTGTCAATATGACAGTTACCAGGGGTGGATGACTTCCCGAAGGATACTATTATGCATTTCTTGGCATTTAGTTTTAGTTTATGGCTCTGACACCAGCTGTTTGTCTGTCAGCCCTTCCTGGAGAACATTTGTGTCATGTGGGATTCAATGACGGCTCCTAATTCACAATCATCTGCAAATTTTGTCAGCCAGAGACGACTGACATTGGCCTTGACTTCAGAGAAGTAAATACCAAAAAGGAGCGGGCCAAGGACTGAGCCCTGAGGGACTCCACTTGTGACTGGCCTCTTTGTATAGGTAGACTCCCCAATTCTTAACTTCTTGGGTCCTGTCTGTGAGCCAGTTGGTTATCCACTGAATGACATACGGATTTTTACCTAATCTCTCGAGTTTGTCAACAATGCTCGAGTGGGGTACCATGTCAAATGCCTTGACCAGGTCAAGGTAGGCAGTGTGAACCATTTTGCCCTCATCCATTGCTTTGGTGACCTTTTCAAAGAAGTCCGCCAGGTTGAGTAGGTATGATTTGCCCTTGTCGAAACCAAACTGGATTGGATCCAGTGTCTGGAGGTTTACTATATCACTATTGATCATTTCCATGATTCTTTCTAAGGTTTTACTAGTGAGACTTACTGGTCTGTAGTTACCAGGGTCTGTAGATGTCCCACCATTGTGTAGAGGAATGACTGTTGCTGTTCTCCATTCATGTTTCATGCTATTTAGAAGGCATTCTGGGATACTGACTGGGCCTACTGATGCAGTGTTCTTGGCCTTAGAGACAGCATTAAGGACCAGTTCCCTAGTGATAGCAGGGGGAGTTATATTTGATGATATTTCCTAAAAAAATTTTGAGGGGGAGAGGGGTAAAAGTTGGAGCTGAATTTATTGGCCAGTAGAGGTTTGGTACATCTTCTGGCTCAGTACAGGTGGCTCCATTTAGAATGAGCTCTGCACACAATTATGTAGTGCCGTTGAGGTTGTGGACATAGCTAAAGAATGCCATGTTGTTGTCCTTGGCCTGGGAAGCCACATTTACCTAAAATTTGGCTTTGGTAGATTTTATTTATCCTCCGCGTTGTTTGTGTAATTTGATGAGTGTTTTTATCCTGCTGGGTGCTGCACCTCCTAAGTTTTGCCATGATTTTCTTCCTTCTGTTATACAGCCCATTGAGTTTGTGATTCCACCAGGGTGGCTTGTTTTTTTGAGTTAGTTCTGTACTTCTTCCTGGTGGGTACGGCTGTCTCTATGCAGCTAGTAACATGCTTGTACAGGATTTCTTGTGAACAGTTCTGCATAGGCAGAAGTGTTCTCAGCATTTATGGAGGCAGGGAATGACAATGCACTTTTTGGCATTGAGCTTAAGGCCATGGTTCTGGCACTAGTTATTGGTCTCAGTGAGGCCTTTTTGTAGAATGTCTGCATCAGTTGGAGAGTCAGTCATGGCTCCCAGCTTGCAATCACCTGCAAACTTGTTCAGCCAGAGTCCCTTTGTTTTGGCTTGAACTTCAGAGAAGTAGATGCCAAATAGGAGAGGACCCAGGACTGATCCTTGTGGGACTCCACTTGTAACTGGTCTGTAATCAGATTTGGAGTCTGCTACTTTCACCGTGTGGGTTCTATCAGTGAGCCAGTTTGCAACCCATCTTGTGACATAGACTCACTAAACTAGGCATAAAACCCCTATCTATGATTCCTAAGTGAGGGATGGCGTTGAAGGCCTTGGCAAGATTGAGGTAGGCTGTATGAACTACCTTGCCTTCGTGCTTTGGTGACAGACTCGAAGAAGTCTATCAGGTTGAGCAGGCATGCTCTACCTTTCACAGACCTAAACTGCGTGGGATCCAGAGTTTGGAGATTCCCCATGTCCCTACTTATAAGGTCCATGATGATGCGCTCCATGGCCTTACATATCAGACTCGTCAGACTAATGGGGTGGTAGTTCCCAGGGTCTGTAGTCGCTCCCCCTTTATGGAGTGGGATGACCGTAGCAGTGTGCCACTCGGTAGGAACAAAGCCTGAAGTGAGGCTGTGATTGAACAGGGCACTTAGGTGTGGTACCAGTTCACTTTGTAATTCATGTAGAACACAGCCAGGGATATTATCAGGTCCCATGGAAGCTGTATTCTTGGCTTTGGACAGTGCAATTTTAACCTGTGCAGCCATGATATTAGGAACTTGGCATTCTTCCGGTATTGTGATAGGCCCTTTAAGGGTAAAAGGGGAGTAAAGTTCACACTGAACCTGTCGGCCAGTATCTTGGCAATATCAGTTGGCTCGGTATATGTGTTGCCATTGTGCTGTATCAGAGCAGATCTGAGTATTGTCATGTAGATTCTTGACATAACTATAGAATGTCTTGTGGTTGTCTTTAGCATCTGCTGCAATTTTGTTTTCATAGCTTTACAGGATTTGATGAGGGATCTCCGGTTTTTGCTGGGGCTTACAAGGGAGTTTCTCCAGTCTTGGGACTTCATCCTTTTCTGCAACAATTTCTTCCTTCTGTTGTAGAGTTTGTTTATGATAGGAAACCACCAGATTAGCTTCCTTTTTTTTGAAGGAGAGCATCTTAATTCTGTTTGGTATGGCCCATTACACACACTTGTGTATGTGTTCCTACAGTGCACTGGTGTATGACTCAGCAGTCATGCACCTATTATCCATTTGCATGGGCATCGTGAAGTTAGCCACCTCTGTTTTTAGAAGCCCAAAGTTAGCTTTGGATAAGTTTTTCATTTGTGGTTTCTTTTACGGGGGGTGAGGGTGGGATGTGGATATCCATGGTGATTAGCTTGTGGTCAGATCTGACCAGGGAGGAGCTGATTTCTGGTGTAGAGCAACGGTCGTCCATGTTAGTAATGACCAGGTTGAGGATGTTTCTACCCCTGGTGGGGGTAAGAATGAGTTGGTCCAGGGCACTGGAATTAATGAATCCCAGAAAACGTTGTCAAGTGTGTTGGTACATGAGTAATTTAGTTACAGTCCCCCAGTATAAAGGTATTGGGTTGTATCTTAATATTTTCCAGTGTGTTTAGGAATGCGGACTGAGAGTCTTGGGATATGTTGGGGGATTTATAGCAGGCTACAACCTGGATTGCAGTTTTACCCATTGTTAGTTGTACCTGAAGTATCTCTGATGCATTATGTTGGGCTACTAGTCTGGAGGTGTGCATATCCTTTATGAATAATGAAGACATCACTGCCTTTAGGGTTTCGGTCCAGGTTTTGGGGCCGAAAAGTGTGGTATGAATTATAGCCTGCTAGCAGAGGGGTGCTGTCCGGAGCCCTGAACCAGGTCTCTGTTACTGCACAGATGTTGATGTTCCCCATTTTAAGGAGTGCTTCCAATGAGTGCATTTTGACATTTAGACTTCTAGCATTGAGTAGCATAACCCTCAGCTTACGTTTACTTGTAGCTGTCACGGTGGTGATTTTGTCTTCAGGACATTGCCTAAAAAAGGCACTATGAGGGTAAGCAAGAGCCTTGGCCAGTATCCGGAATCCCAGGGGTGACAGGTGCAGGCCACCTCTGGCAAAGCATCGAGGTCTGTCGACCAGGCAAACAGATACATCTCTCACGTACCATATCAGTTTGAGAATTAACTGGTTGTCAGCAAACATGAGGCAACTTCTGCATTACCTCAGGATGCCCATATCCACAAAGCCGGTAACGGAGATTGTGGGAAAGTTCACATCCATGGCAACAAACCCTTTTTTTTACTGATTATAGACAGTTGGAATAAGAATATAAAGCAATATCAGCAGTATCCAGTTTGCAACTCTGGGGACAGTGCTAGTCACTGCAAATTTGTCCTGTGTGCAACTAGGTATAACTAGGTATTGGTGAAATTTCAATTGTGCTTTTACAGGAAAAATGTCAATCAAGGTGTCTGTGTCTGTACAGGCCACTGCTAAACACTTGAGTACAAACTAATATGCAAACCCTGAAAATTTAAAAGATGAAGTATTTAGGCAGATATTCTTAAGTTATAAACAAATTAAGCAGTACTTACTGAAAACAAAAAATTAGCTTGTCAAGAATGATGAAAAGAGGGGAACTGCATGAATGGCTACTACCTGGCTACAAACTAGTGTTTGTTTCACCACAGCTTCAGTCTGCTGGGATAGAATGCTCCTTTGCTTCTTCTCTCACCAGAAGCAAAATATTAGCGCCAATCCCAAGATGAGAAGCAGGTCACAGCCTGTTTCGTGATCCATAGTCTTTCAGGGTTGCCAGACGTCCCTATTTGGGCGGGACTGTCCCGGGATCAGCAGCCTGATCCCGAGTCCTGCACTGCAGGTTTAAATCCTGGGCAGTCTCTGCTTTGTTTTTTTTTTTTTTTTTTTGGATTGGCCCGTATGTCAAAAATCGCTAAACACGGAGCTTCTTGTGTTAAAAAAAAAAAAAAAAATTTGCAAAACAGAGCTACTTCTGTTTAATGCGGAACTTCAATGTTCCTCATTAAACAGAAGTAGCGCCGTGTTAATTTATTTTTGATTGGCCCGGGCCAATCAAAAAAATAAATAAATAAACAGAGCTACTCTGATGTTCCACATTAAAGACCCAGCGTCGTGGAAGACCTTTTTTTTTCAGTCTTCACTTGTTGTGAAAGACTTTTTTTGTCCCTACCTGTCAACCCTGTTCCCAGATGATGCAAGGGTCTGTAGGCTTGTTGTAGCCTTTTCCCAGCAGATGCCTTGAATAGCAACCAGGCCAATCAGGAATGTCAAGCACAGATACCCACTAACATAGGGGTCACCCCAAGGGTCCATCCTTGGCTTTTTTTTCTTTAATGTGCTTATAGCAGAAGCCACCATCATACAATATGTAGATGATTCTACTCAATTATTCACAGATGAAACATCTTCTCATCTCTGAGAAAAAAAAAGCACAAATCACTTTCACCAACATTCAAAAATTGCTGAGAATCACAGCTACTTCTAAATGACAAAAAATCCACTTATGAAACTCCAAATTCCACAGAAACAAACCAAATACACAAAACAAAACTGGTGCCTGGACCTAAAACAGCTGTTTTCAAAGTATCCAATAAAAAACGCCAAACTTTTTAAAAATTCGAACACTTTAATGGTGTAAAAACAATAAAACATGAGCACTTTAATTTAAAACGATGTTAAACTTCATCAGACATAGTGGTGAACACATTTCCTAATTAAGTACTTCCTACTTGCATTTGGTTGGTATTGCTCCTGCTTACTTCAACACCACAAGGTCCTGTTTTAAAGTTACAGTGTCATTATTACATATAGTACTCATTACTGTTTTTCAAAGACATAGTACTTTATACAGAATTGTGTTAAAGAAAATAAGCCAAATTTATTGGCTTTAAGCTATTTTCTTCCTCTCCAATGCCTTTAACTTTAGAACTGGGGTAACTGAACTACGATCACTGACACCTAGCCAGCTGTCAGCTTGTAAATGCCCTTGCCATTTCAACTCTTAACTCTAAGCAAACACCCCATGCCTTACTGTCATAAATACAAACTTGATCAATGACCATGAACTTGAACTGATGTCCTACTTGATCACTTATATATTTAGCCAAGGTGTTGTTTAAATTATTCTTTCTAATAGCGTATTCATGCTCATAAATTCTCTGGCAAAACCACCTTTCCGTTTTGCCAATATAGAATACCGAGCATGCATCACAGATAGCAATATATACCACTGCTTTTGATTTACAATTATATTTCCCTTTTATTTGGTACGGTTTATTTCTTACAGTAAACCTGTCTCCTATCTTTATTTTGTGGCACCAAGTGCATGCTCCACATTTAGTCATACCATGTATACCATTGAAATTTTCTTGCCCTGTATACCTTTATAAGTCCTTGAAGGTCATTCCCTTCTGGTACACTATAGTAGGTCTTTCACCTACATAGTTCCTAACACAAGGGTCGTCTAACAAAATGGACCAGTTTTTCTCAAATATCCATTTCAAACTTCTACAGTCTTCACTGTAAGTGATAATCAGGGCTTTAGAAAAATCTTGGCTATTAGCTAGGTGCAACTCCTGTGCTGGTTGACCTTAAAAAACAGGGAAATCATCGCCTAAGGACATATTGACATTTATGTTGGTATCCTGGCTATTAATTCTACCCGTCCTATTCCTAGTATTAAGGATGGGTCTACAGTAGCCCCTTTCTCTTTTCCTCATTACCTCCTGCACAAGCTCATCAATAAAATTACTTGGATACGCTCACTTCAAAAACATTGAGCGTAAGGTGCCACATTTCTCTGTAAAATCTTCTAGCCTGGTCACCATATGAGCAACTCTCTCCAACTGTCCTTTAATGACAGATCTCTTTTGATGTTCCGGGTGTGAGCTGCTGCAATGAAGAAAACAGAATATGTTTCCTTTCTTTGTATTGCGGCTATATATCTCTCATTAACCTCGTCTTTGACTAGACATTTAAATAGTCCATATAGTTTGGGTTAATATTCCAAGTAAAGAGCAAAAAACTTGTTGTGCTGTTAATATATCTTAAATATTCTTCAAGGGACTCTTCCGAACCTTTCCATATCAAACTGATGTCATCCTGGAACCTATGACATGTTTCAATATAATTATTAAACTTGGTGTTAAAAATATAATGTCTCTCCCAATGGGCCATGATGATGTTTGCATATGCTCCCTCACAAGGGGACCCCATGGCAATCCCTCTTTTCTGCAGATACTATTTATTGTTGAAAGAAAGAAAATTATTACTGAGAACTAACTCTAACAATTCCATAATAAGGTTGATTTTCTCATGGGAAATTCCCTGTTCCAGTAACATCTCATTTACCCATTCTAGCCCTATTAGTTGAGAAATAACTGTGTACAAATCGTACACATCAATAGCTACCATTATGTCTTTCTGGTCATATTCAATTTCATTCATAAATTCTAAAAAGGACCACGAATCTCTACAAATCTGACTCTCGTTTTTTAACACTTTTTTAAGTTCATAGCCTAAGTATTTGGCACATGCTGATGTTATGGAGTCCCTTCCATCCGCAAGTGGCTGCATGAGGGGATTGTCAATACTTTTGTGGATCTTAGGGATTCCAAAGAAATCCGGAACTCTTGGTATCGTGATGTTTAAATAATTATATAAATTAAGATCTATCCTTTTCTCCAAAGAAATGTCACTCAGCTGGGTGGTAATTCTCCTGTATGCCCCATTTAATTAATTTAGTGATACCTCTTCATAAGTATCAGTATTTAAAATCTCATTCATTTTGCTACTACACAATCTGCACACTCATAACAACAGCCCCTCCCTCCTTTGTCCGGTTTCATTATTATGACTTTCTCTGCCTGTAATAATTTAAGGAGTCTTGTTCTTGTCTACTTAGGTACCCATCATTGCCTCTCACTTTTCTTCTATGGATATACAGATTTTTCAAATCCATTTGGCCAATTTTTTCATAAGTAACTAACTGGGGATGGAGGGTGGGTTGTAAATGGAACTGATAACTATACCTATTGTTCCCACTGTTGTACAGATTATCCTGGTGTAATAACAAAAACTTCACTTTTCTTAAATACAATTTCAAATCTATAACAGTGTTAGTGAAATTAGACAACTTGGTGTGAAAAAATGTCATACCTTTGGCTAATAGGTTAGCCACATTATTATCAATGCATACTTCAGAAAAATGATACACTTTAAAGTATTTTTCTTCATTTAAAACTATTGTACATTTGTTAGTCGCAATGTTTCCTTCCCCACCCAGCATGTCATCATGCTGTTGGATTGTTATCCCAAGTTCATAAGTCTCATTAATGGCCGAAGCCAATGGCTCATTGTGAAAAAGCAAGTTTATGTTCTTGTTCTTGGGCATCGTTCCATGAAACCCCACCTGCTGCTGTTGCCGGTTGTCAGAATTATTTTTGTTTCTAATTCTTTCAGACCTCCTCAATTTGGGGTATTCCTTATAGTAAGCAAAAACCGCTTGTTCTTTTCTGTTCGTATTATCATCGATAGTCCCATTATGTGCATCGTAGGTACTTGGTGCACCATTCCTATTGTTACCCCTGTTCCTATTGTTACCCCTGTTTCTATATTGGGAGCCATTGGCATAGTCATTTAAATCTCTAGTGATTTTGTTCATTTTCCCAGCTTTTAACTTTTCTAAATGTTGGTTAATACTATTATAAATACGCAAATGTTCATATTTCATTCGCTCATATGATACATCTTCTCTTATAGCCCTATCCAAGCCAGATAATTTGTTTCAATGTCTTGGTCACTGTATTTAATTAATAGTTCCAAAAGTTCTGTTCCAAATCTATCAAACACTTTTAATAAGTCTATATGAAGGGACGAGTTGCTGACCAGCCCAGTCGGAAAATGCCATAAGCGCAAACCTTTGGGTATGATTTTAAGTTTAATACATTCCCTAAAGTAGGCGTTTTCAAGTTGTAATTTTTTACATTTCATTAATTTACAGTCAAAGTCATTTAGCTTACCGTCTATAGTTGGAACAGTTAGTCGCTGACCGGGGGTAAATGTGAAAGTGGCTCCCAACCAGTTATTCAACCTGGGGACTTCTCTCCTTCTTCCATAATTGCAACAGTCTACACTCTCCTGGTTGAGTACGCCTGCTCCTGTAGGCCTGTTAGCTTCCAAATTAAACTATACTGCTCCACTGGTTTGGGTAGCTGGAAAATGATTTGTAGTGTTAGAACTGTCTCCGACTCCAAGACATTGTGGTGTTAAATGGAAGTCTGTAGTAACATTTCCTCTATTGGAATTGGGCGCCAAGTTTGAGCTAGCTTCCACTGGGCACCAGTTCGCTGGTATAAATAGTCCATCCTTTGAGTAAGCTGCATGATAAGAGCAGTTAAATTACCGATGCTTTTCTCCATTCCTTCACCGTCTGCATGAGTGGCTGAAGAGGGTCCAGGTCACTGCCTGTAGCCATAACACCTAAAACACCAAATTCCACAGAAACAAACCAAATACACCAAATGAAAGCTGGTGCCTGGACCCAAGACAACTGTTTTCAAAGTATCCAATAAAAAATGCCAAACTTTTTAAATTCGTACACTTTAATAGCGTAAAAACAATAAAACTTGTCCATGGCATTCTTCAGCTGTCTGATATAATTAATATGTGACAGATTAATAATGTTACACCACACAGACTGACAATCTGTAAAAAAAAAAAAAAAAAAAAAAAAAACTACTACCTCTCACATCTAAATGATGTGGATACTTCCAGATTAAAACCATAAATGCCATCACCCATGCTAACTTCCCTAGTCCACTGAGCCACACAAACTGCCAGGCTGAGAAAAGTCATTCATCACACAATCAACAGCATAAGTATGTACGTTGTTATTCCTGTGTTAAGTGAGACATACACTGCATGATCAGGTTCTATGTTAGTGCCCTGAGATTGCCTGGAGTGGTGATATACCATTGATGAGTTACTGTTACAGCAGTTATACGGGAACACTGTTGTGTTGAGGGTGGGGGGAACAACACCGTATGTTCTGGTTGGATACACAGTAGTCCAAATATCATGTACCTCCTCTGTTTAACATCTCCCTTGAGTGATGTAGTGAATATTCCATGCATAAGGCCTAGTGCCTTTTAACAGATACATGATGGTGGACTGGGTATCTGTAGTCCCATGTGGATGCTACTTCTGTCCAAATACCCCAATATATTTACTTGCATAAATGTAGTAGATCCATACCATATCATACTAATCTTTACAAGTACTACGTAGGTTAGAGACTTACCTTGTGAATGCAGCAGTTGACAGAACTGTAGTTCAGGGGGTGACTGTCTGATGCAACCAGTACACAGCCAAAACATAGATAGGTACTGGTTGTGTGGGTTGCCTGGCATCAAGTTTAATATATGTATGTGAGTAGGAGTAAGGTGCCAGTCCTTAGGTCCCCAGGGCGTACTGAGCATGCCTACGTCTGCCTACAGGAACATCAGCAGGGGGTTCCTCCTCCAAGTCCTCCTGTGGCTGTGGTGACCTAGGCACTGTATATCCCTTCCCCTTGCTGACCCTGCTGCAGCTGTTTCCACAGGATCATATCTGTGTAGCATAGCACATACTGTGAACATATGTGCACTTGTGGCTGGAGAGTACTGCAGAGCCCGAGGCACCGGAACCATGACTTCAGAAACCCAAACTCTGTGATGTGCCTAGTTTGTGCATGTGCTTCATTATGGTGTTCTTCCGTGGTTGTGTGCGCATTTCTCATGGGCGTCATCCACAGTTCCAGGGCGTAGCCGGCATCCCCCAGGAAATGGCCGTGTGGGGTTTCCCCTCTAGCAAACATCTGGTACAGCTGTGATGTGTGCCAGATATGGGAGTTGTGATAACTGCTAGGGATGCCAGTACACGCATTCAGGATAATCCCCTGGGCATTGCACATGACCTGGCAGTTGATGGAGTGGTACCCCTTGCAGTTGACATAGATTCTACCCCATTCACTGGATGATGCCTTCATGTGTACATGAGTGCAATCTATGGCACCCAGTACTTCTGGGTACTGTGCTACACAGTAGAAGTGTTGCATATTGCTGGTCCTTACCTCAGAGGTGAGGGGAAAAGATGTGTGTTCACTAGCGTGTGGTAGCATGGCATCCAGGAACTGGTGGAGTATCCTGGATGCAGATACATGTGAGACCCCCATCATGTCCCCCAGTTGGTCTTTGGAAAGTACCTGTGGCTAGTATCCTTAGAGCTACACATACTTTTATTTTGACAGGGATGGGTTTCCCCTCTGTTGGCTTTGGGTTCAGTGAGTTCTTGTAGTATGTCCCTGCCCACCCTGTAGCTCTCTACAATCTTCAGCTCATGTAGCTCCTGGAAGGTTATCCTGGGCCTGAACATTCTTCTCCTTCTCTGCCTAGGCCTACTGTCAGCAGCACCAACTTCAGCTTCTAGCACATACAGACTGTAGCAGGCCTGCAGCAGCCCCTAGCATTATCTCAGTTAAAATTCCCAAGTCTATACTCCAATGGTCCAGAGTATTGAGGGAAAATCAGAATGTAGGGTGTATGCATATTTTATACAGCTCTGCTGTAGGTGCAGAATGTGTGATTGGCTAACTATGATGCATTACACCTGCCTACAATATAATTAACATCATTTAATGGCCCTACTTCAGTGCGAGGAGTTGTGCAGCATAGCTTATACAAAGGTCAAAATGTTTTCAGAACACGCTCAGCCAGGTGGTGCACCACGCAAACATACATACCTAAGCTTAAAAGAGCTTAGATGTGAGAGGACACCCCACCCGCCAATGTCAGCCACATGCTGTGTAAACTTCAGGATGGTGTAAGACCCTTTGTGTAAGTTAGCATGGGTTATGGAGTTGATGGTACTAATCTGGAAGTATCCATGATTACTTCTTTCTGCTACACAATAACCCCACCTCATCTGCATACTTATCAGTGCTGACAGCCTAGAAACAACATGCTTTACAGCCCTATCACCTTAGCAACAGCAGCTATGCACCATTGTAGGGACCTCATGCAAGCTCCTATGATACATTTCTGTCACATACTATAAAATTCTATTTTTTTCTTCTATTAAGCATGTTTGTGCACTACAAAGTATACTGCAAACATGCTGAGATTATTAAAAAAAAATTAATTTAACTTATTCTATTTAATCTTTCTGACATACAGATTAATAGTTTTGCTCATATGTGTATGTTGTTTTACATTTTCAGGGGATTTATGTCTACATTTCTACAGTTTTGCACCTCCTTTTCCCTGTCTAGCCTTCTGTACGTGGAATTTTTCCGCATACACTACGGACACTGACACAGGGTCTGAACAGAAGCCTTTCTGCATGTTGGATTATTCTACCTGCCTCATTTACATGAGATTCACCTGCTTATGAGGCCATTTGCATGCCACGGATGTTTCTGTGTTTGCACGTGAGCACCCCTAAGCATTGCTTACCGAATCTAAAAATGTTCGTGCTGTGTAAGCATTGGGGCACAATGCCTACACGAAAAAAATCATGTAGGCTTTATTAACCCCCCTGCCCGTGATGTTTCAGAAAACCACAGATTTTATGAGGAGCAGAACAAACATACGAGGTAAAAATCTGGACATTTGAGAGGCACAGCAAGGTGAATGTAAGCTGCTTCATCGATGAAACATAAGAAACTGTGTTACACTGTCTTTCTGATGCTGTTCTCCAAGTTTTTTATTGCTTTGAAAGCCAGAACAGTTAAGAGCTTTTTATGCAACTAGTAGTACATGGAGCAAATAAAGCACCAAGCACAACAATGAATTATGATCAGGTCTCTGATTATAGCCCTCTTTTATGTTTTCTTGAGATGGACGCAAAGATTCACCTCTTAAGCTCCGCTCTTGAAGTGAATTTCTTGGCATCCAGGTCTCAAACACATAATAAGCAGGTTATGATAGGCAATCTACTCATTATCTTCAATTATTGAAGAGGCTGACTAAACTAAACTAGTAAGAGTCATTAGAAACAGAAAACTTACTTCTGACTCAGTAGGGAATAGAAGAAATAAAAAGAAAAACTTGGAGTGTTATATAAAATAAAAGCACATCTCACATCACAATCAAAGTTGCAAGCAGCACAGGGACGCCCCCCTACTCTCTTCTATGCTTCGTCTACACTTATTAACATCCAAAAAGCACAAATGCACAATCTGTAACAGTGTTGCAATAAAACAAAAAAATTCACCACTGACTTACCCAACAAAACACCATTTAATGCAGATAATATAAGACTAGGAAAATCTAGTCTGAGTGCATTGAGAGAACAAAGAAAAAACAATGCAAGCCAAAATATACATAAAACAGTGCAATCACACATAAAACACGTACAACTTGAGTAAGTCTAACTTATGTCCTGAATTTAAACAATATCATTAATAGATATAAAACACTTAGAACTCTTTAATTTCAAAACCTAAATTAAAAACACTTGCAATTAAATCCAACAACCACTATGATTTTCTCCACACAGTACATGCTGCAAAATTCTGGAACTTAACTCCCACAGATTTCACATCTGAAACAAACCAAAAACTCTTCACCCAGAAATTAAAAATGGGCCTACTACAGGTGCTTGCATGTTAGTAGCTCACGACACACCTACGCATTGACAGTTGCTAAAAAGTTTAAGTGCTCAATCTCCCACTAGCCTAATCACCCACTTGTACATAGCCCATGCCACAACCAACCCTACACAACTGTATAGCCCTATCCTAAAATAATTTCTAACCCCAAAACTCTAACCCAGATACCAACCAGTGTCTTCATCATCTTACCTTAAACCTCCACTCCGCCCAATCCTAAAGTATCAGATTGCTCCCTAAACATAAAATTCCAACCCCCTCCCTAAATCTAAATTCCCATATCACTCTCAAGTATAAAATGCAACTCCTGCTCTCTAAGCCTAAAACTCTTTTCCACACTCCTTAACTCCCTCCTTCCTGCTCCCTATATCTAAAGCTCTCCTCCGGCTCCCTAAACCTGAAACCCTCTTTCTGCTCCCTCCTCATGGAATGTTCAAACTCCTATTCAAGTGTGAGTGCAAGAAGCAGTCTACTCAGGCTTGAGCCGCTGGTTTTCAGGCAGTGGCTTATGAGTACTTAGGACACCAGCACCTGTAGTGGTCCCACTAAAAACATACCTAACTACATGCAACTGCACATGTGCTTAAAACTAACAAAGATAACCTTATAATCTGTACTGTCCTCCATATCTTTTTTATCGCTGCATTTCTTCAGTAATTATAAGTGCTTAAGTTTTTTCTGTCACTATCCACCACATCGTATTATCCTCCTGTTTCGCTATAACTAGTTATCTCTTTCCTCCTTTCCAATCCTTACCACATACAATTTCTCTGTTCTCACCATGTTAACAGCCTACCTAGTCCTCTTATTCTTCTGTCTCTAGTAACCTCTCATTCCTTTGTCAACATTATCCTCCCCCCAACTTTCTGACTATGCCCTTTATGCTTATGCTGTACCCCTCCCATTTCCCATTCACCTTTCCTAATCAGCTCTTCCAGCTAATATCCCTTCCTGTTTTCTACTGTTTATGTTTAAGTTTTATTACTACATTTCTTTATAATTCTTATGTGTTTTCTATCTATAATGCTTTACTATTTCCACATGTAGTCTTCTTCTTCTTTCGGCTGCTCCCGTTAGGGGTCGCCACAGTGGATCAACTGTTTCCATTTCTTCCTGTCCTCTGCATCTTGCTCTGTCACACCAACCACCTGCATGTCCTCTCTCACCACATCCATAAACCTTATCTTAGGCCTTCCTCTTTTCCTGTTACCTGGCAGCTTCTTCCTTAGCATCTTTTTCCGAATATACTCTGCATCCCTCCTCAGCACATGTCCAAACCAACGTAATCTTGCCTCTCTAGCTTTGTCTCCCAACCTTCCAACCTGGGCTGACCCTCCAATATACTTATTCCTAATACTGTTCATCCTCGTCACACTCAGTGCAAATCTTAACATCTTCAACTCTGCCACGTCAAGCTCTGACTCCTGCCTTTTTGTCAATGCGACTGTCTCCAACCCATATAACATAGCTGGTCTCACTACCCTCTTGTAGACCTTCCCTTTCACTCTTACTGGTACTTGTCTGTCACAAATCACTCCTGACACTCTTCTCCACCCACTCCATCCTGTCTGTACTCTCTTCTTCACCTCTCTTCCACACTCACCATTTCTCTGAACTGTTGATCCCAAGTACTTAAACTCTGCAACAGCGTTGCACCACAGGTATTAGTCTTTCATCTGTGTATTCAAAACTTGCTAAACAACCAAAATGGCAGAAAGACAGCTTCAAAACAACAGCTTCAATAACTGGCTTTTACCATGTTGAGTCCACAATATATGAAATATAGAGCTTTGCTGTTGTAAAAGTCAAGTGGCGCTGTAATTCCACAGATTTAAAACATGTGGATGTCATAAAAACAGAAAAAAATGAACATAAAAGTGAAGAACCCTTCTGATGTAAACAATGGACAAGCGCTTTCAGCTTTTTCAAGTCTTCTTCAGATCGTTTTTTCTGTTTTTATGACATCCACATGTTTTAAAGCTGTGGAATTACAACGCCGCTTGACTTTTACAACAGCAAAGCTTTATATTTCATATATTGTGGACTCAACATGGTAAAAGCCTGTTGTTGAAGCTGTTGCTTTGAAGCTGTCTTTCTGCCATTTTGGTTGTTTAGCAAGTTTTGAAGACACAGATGAAATACTAATACCTGTGGTGCAATGCTCTTCCAATATTTACATTGTTTTCTGTTCTGCTGAGCGTTCTTTAGCGGAATTCACTTCTTTTTCTGGAAGTACTTAAACTCATCCACCTTCACAACCTCTACTGCCTGCATCCTCACCATTCCTCTATCCTCCCTCTCACTCACACACATATATTGTCTTAGCCCTGCTGACCTTCATTCCTCTTCTCTCTAGAGCATATCTCCAGCTCTCTAGGGTCTCCTCCACCTAATCCCTACTCTCACTACAGATCACAATGTCATCTGCAAACATCATATTCCACGGGGACGCCTGTCTGATCTCGTCTGTCAACCTGTCCATCACCATTGCAAATAAGAAAGGGCTCAGAACTGATCCTTGATGTAATCCCACCTCCACCTTAAACGCATCCATCACTCTCACCGCAGACCTTACCGTTGTCACACTACCCTCGTACATATCCTGTACCACTCTTATATACCTCTCTGACACTCATGACTTCCTCATACAATACCACAACTCCTTTCTAGGCACCCTGTCATATGCTTTCTCTAAGTCCACAAAGACACAATGCAACTCCTTCTGACCTTCTCTGTACTTCTCCATCAACACTCAGAGCAAACATCGCACCTGTAGTGCTCTTTCCTGGCCTGAAACCACACTGCTGATCACTAATCATCACGTCCCTTCTTAACCTAGCTTCCACTACTCTTTTCCATAACCTCATGCTGTGACTGATCAATTTAATCCCTCTGTAGTTACTTCAGCTCTGCACATCACCCTTATTCTTAAAAATCGGTACCAAAACACTTTCTCCATTCCTCAGGCATCCTCTCACTTTCCAAGATTTAATTAAACAATCTAGTTAAAAACTCCACTGCCATTTCACCTAAACATCTCCATGCTTCTACAGGTATGTCAATGTAGCAACCAAGGAAAAGTAGATGAAGAACAACAGCAAAATCCACAGAAAATAGTTTATTGCAAACTCTCTCTGACGTCTCGGCCAAAGCCTTCAAGGAGAATAAATCATAAAAAAACAGCAGCAAATATATACAGCAGTAGATTGTTAATCACTCAATTAATACATACAAATCGAAATCAATTAAGCAGCACTTTCCAATTAAAATCAACATTTAGACCAAAAGGAGACATTGTTTTAAACTTTAAAATATACACAGCCTCTTTGTACAATAAAAGTGACTTAACATTGTAATGTTCAGAAGCACCAACTTGTTCCAAAATAGTGCCTTTAAGATAACTACTACTGCCATTATGAAACTGTAAAAAGTGCATGGCAACAGGGCTTTCTTCCCTACCATTTTCAATGTCTTTTATATGCTCTAAGAGCCTCACCTTAAATGCTCTCTTGGTTTCACCAATATAAACTTTTTGGCATGGGCACCGCAATGCATATATCACTCCAATAGAATTGCACTGAAAAAATTGTTTGCTATTAAATTTAATGCTATTAATATGTGTAAAACATGGTACAATAAAGTTACATGCCTTGCATTTTCCACAAGGATAAGTACCTGTCTTAGTAACAGTCTGATAAACAACATCAGGTGGTAACCTAAATTTACTTTTAACTAAAAAGTCTTTAATATTTTTGCCTCTACGAAACGAAAATTTAAGATTTAAATTTAACCATGTTAGAACACTATTTAGAGAACATAAATAATTCCAAAATTTCATAACAATTTCTATAAACTCAAAAGTAAAATCACCAAAAGTAGTGACAAAATATAAAGTCTCTTTTCCCTGATTGGACACACTATTCACTTTATCACCATATTTGTACATACTATAAAACTGAAGATTATTTTGTTTAGTACCACATTTTAAACGCTGATAACTATCTTCTAATATTTTTTGACTATAGCCTCTATGAAGAAAAGGTTCTATCATTAAACCTAATTCTTTCTTAAACACCTGAGGTTTGTTACATAATCTATATATTGTCAACATTTCACTATATGGAAGAGCTTTCAACGTATGGGGGGGATGACCACTAGTTCTACAGGTATGTCATCTGGACCAACAGCCTTTCCATTCTTCATCCTCTTCATAGCTATCCTTACATTCTCCTTGCTAACCCACTGCACTTCATGATTCACTATCCGCACATCATCCAACCTTCTCTCCCTCTCATTCTCTTCATTCATCAGCCCCTCAAAGTACTCTTTCCATTTGCTCAACACACTCTCCTCGCTTGTGAGTACATTTCCCTCATTATCCTTTATCACCCTTACCTGCTGCACATCTTTACTAGCTCGGTCCCTCTGTCTAGCCAATCAGTACAGGTCCTTTTCTCCCTCCTTAGTGTCCATCCTTTCATACAACTCTTCATACGCCTTATTCTTAGCCTCCGCCACCTCTCTCTTTGCCATGCACCTCATCTCCTTATACTCTTGTCTACTTTCTTCATCTCTCTGATAATCCCACTTCTTCTTCACCAACCTCTTTCTGTGTATACTCTCCTGTACTTCTTCATTCCACCACCAGGTCTCCTTGTCCTCCTTCCTCTTTCCAGATGTCACACCAAGCACCTTTCTAGCAATCTCTCTACTATTTCCACATGCAGTACTCTTGTAAAATTTGTTAATGTCATTTCTAAGTTGCAGGTTTTCCCATCAGGACTCCATTGAAAAGGAATATTTGTGCTCAGCCGGACTAATGTAGTCAACAAAAACAAAATAAAAATAAATAAGTACATGAAGACTATTCCTAGGATTCAGAGAGACAGATTATCACTGCCAGTTCTAAATGGCTGATGTGGGTTTGCTAACTAGTTTGATGATGTTAATCTTAAATTCAGAGAAACGGTAAAGCTGCATTCAGGAATACCTCATTAGCAGTTACTTACCATGTCTATGAATCAAGTACTGTGCTGTCAAGACTTGGCTGCACTTGTGCTGCTCCTAACAGCCCACACACTGTAGTTGGAAAGGCATCTCTCAATACACACACACACGCAACAGCAAACATGCACCTACAGACACACTCATAGCCACAGAAATAATCATTCAGAGATGGCTTTGCTGTATTTACCTGCCACAGGGTGACCACCCCGACGTGAACAGACGCATCAATACAGTTGCAGTCATACCCTACAGACATGCACACATGTATCTATATTCACACACATATAAACACAAACAGACAGATGGATGTCTCTGCAATATCTACTTGTAGTCATGGTACGATCTGCAACCATTCCATAGGAGTGAATGGTTGTACCCTATCTACTGACCATGGCCTTGCAAAAAAAAAAAAAAAAAAAAAAAACTCAGCAAACCAATTCTCTGAATCATTCTATTGCATTATTCTGGTGCCAGGTGCCATTTCTGGTGCACAGCATATGGTTAATTATTACTAGCCACACCCCCAGACTGCTGTATTTGCAAATAGCTTTGTCAGACAGAGTGCTATCCATGCTACTGTCAGTGCCTGCTTAAAGCTTCAGAAAGCTTCAGAGTTATGGTACTTAAAAACATAAGTACTGGGGTCTAGAGGCCCCCTACCCACCATGTTTATGTTTGGCAGTTGAACACTACCTTTTGGCCATGCTATATACTGCGAGGTGCTGGGAGATAAGTGCAGATGCACACTGCCAAGTCATTTATTGAATTGCTTGGTAGTGTAGATGGCTTCCTGGGTGCGGCTCCAGGGACCTGCACATGGCTTAGCAGCATATGCTTCTTCCCCAGCAATGGCTCTTTTGCATTCAGTAGGGCCACAAGGCCAGCTCTTTACAGTTCTACATGTTTTTGTGTTAGAAGATCGTGCAACAATGAGTAAGAACTGTTGTTGAATCTAGGAAAGGTACCTCAGTGTACATGTCGTGGTAAGTTAATGAGTTCAGTCGATTATCTATGCTGCAAACCAGCCTTTGGTTCTGTCGGGCTAACTTGTTTAATGCATATTAGGGCCCCAAGCGCTCAGAAAAAAAAATGTCTAGAAGCCAGGGATTTGAGCATCTTTTGTAGCTTATGTAGGCTACCACTCAAGCTCAAACTCAAATATGACTTTGGGCAAGCAGCTGCCTCACCTTACTCAAACACTTTAATGACGTTTGAGTGAGATAAGGGTGGCAGCCATGGGGAGAGAGGGGGCTTTTAAGGTTAGGGAGTGGGAAGGAGGTTTTAGGGTTAGTGAGGGGCATTAGATTTTTTAGTTTAGAGAGTGATCAGGGACTTGGGGTTAGTGATGAGGATGGGTAAGGAAGAGAGGACTAGGGTTGGGACAGGGTGGGAGTTTTAGGGTAACGTTAGGATTCTGGTAGGATTATACAGTTTTTTAGGGATGGGTGTTGGGAGGGTTACATAGAAATGCAAGACAGGGCTAGTGGGAGTTGGCACACTTGCTTTTTCAGCAGGTGGTAGCGAGCAAATGTGTAATGTGCTACTAACACACCAGCACTTGTAGTTGACCCTTATTTATACTGTAATGCTCATGCTAGTCCTACTGAGACAAATGTTTGTTTAGTGGGGAGACTGAGAAAGAAGCAATGCACAGCACATACCTAAAGACAATTTAACTTTTTTTGTATGTAGTTAATCAACCTGCGTGCCATGTGTTTATGTTAAGACAGGACACTGAGGTACTTGAAAAACTCACTCAGGAACTGGGAGAACATTTAGACTATAGCCAGACAATGTCTTGGGGCCAGAAATGAATCTTGGATCCTGGATATAACAGGCTACACTAAGCACTTCATTGCCATGTCATCCTATGAGCTGGTGGGTGGAGGACAATTGAGCAGAATTCTTAGAAGACAGCCTGGGGGGGCAGGAAAACGACTAAGATTAACACTGTATATGATAGGAAGCATTTTCCATCACTGGGAGAAGTAGAAATGGGAATGATTATTTACTTTATTGTTGTTAGGATGGTACAGTTGATGTGTGCAGTGTCCACAAAGGAAGCCTGCTCCACAAACAAGGGTTTAACAGACAATAAGAGAATAAGGGTGAAGTGCAGAGCTGTAGTAACTACAGAGGGATTAAACTGATCAGTCACAGCATGAAGTTATGGGAATTAGTGATCAGCAGTATGGTTTCAAGCCAGGAAAGAGCACTACAGATGCGATGTTTGCTCTGAGAGTGTTGATGGAGAAGTACAGAGAAGGTCAGAAGGAGTTACATTGTGTCTTTGTGGATTTAGAGAAAACATATGACAGGGTGCCTAGAGAGGAGTTGTAGTATTGTATGAGGAAGTCATGAGTGTCAGAGAAGTATGTAAGAGTGGTAGAGGATATGTACGAGGGTAGTGTGACAGCGGTGAGGTCTGCTGTGGGAGTGACGGATGTTGTTAAGGTGGAGGTGGGATTACATCAAGGATCAGCTCTGAGCCCTTTCTTATTTGCAATGGTGATGGACAGGTTGACAGACGAGATCAGACAGGAGTCCCCGTGGACTATGATGTTATGATGTTTGCAGATGACATTGTGATCTGTAGTGAGAGTAGGGAACAGGTGGAGGAGACCTTGGAGAGGTGGAGATATGCTCTAGAGAGAAGAGGAATGAAGGTTAGCAGAGCTAAGACAGAATATATGTGTGTGAATGAGAGGGAGGATAGAGGAATTGTGAGGATGCAGGCATTATGTGTGACAAGGATGGACAGGATTAGGAACTAGTATATTAGAGGGTCAGCCCAGATTGGAAGGTTTGGAGACAAAGCCAGAGGCAAGATTACATTGGTTTGGACATGTGCTGAGGAGGGATGCAGAGTATATTGGGGAAAAAGATGCCAAGGATGAAGCTGCCAGGTAACAGGAAAAGGGGGAGGCCTAAGATAAGGTTTATGCATGTGGTAACAGAGGACATGCAGGTGGTTTGTGTAACAGAGCAAGATGCAGGGGACAGGAAGAAATGGAAACAGTTTATCTGCTGTGGTGACCCCTAACAGGAGCAGCCGAAAGAAGAAGAGTATTATTAGGAAGGCACATTCTAAGGGCCTGAAGGAGCCACAGTAGCAGACTAGCAGTAGCCTGTACTCTTTCCACAGGTACTATGCAAATATTTTCTGGAAAAAGAGTGATTCTAACTTGATGATAATTTATAAGAATGAAAATGAAGGACATTCAGTGTAGGTTTTCAGAGGACAGAGTGATTAGAATACAGATTCAATATCTAAGGTTCAGGATTCAAACCTCAGAACTGGGATCGATGCCTAATATAAATACTTTTTTTTTCTTTTTCTTTGGTCTGATGTATGGAAATTTTTATGTGAAATTTGCCTGCTATAACAGCAGTTGTCTTTCTCTGAGATGGCCATACTCTTAAGACAAAGAAATCTGACTGATAGAGGGTAAAAGGCAAAAAAGAAACAAGCCCCCAACAGAGTACTTACCGGTTCTGAGCCTCAATGCAAGCCAAGCAATGTCAGAATGTGGACACAACCATGCTACAGACTCTGAACTACAGCAAGACAGCTCTAAAATGATGAGAGATTATGTCAGTTTTACATAGTTGGCATCTTGAGTCCCTGAGATATGGAAATCTGTCACTCCTAGAGGGAGGAAGGGTGCTGAATTGTAGAATTTAGGCTAGATGTGGGGTCTCCTGTGACTGAGGTCCAAGAAATTAGACTAACGCTGACCTAAATAAAGAAAACCTGCATCCACAAATCTGAAAAAAATGCCTTTTCCATTATATAATCATCTTAGGGGGTGCTTGCTTTATTCAAAGTGTGTGTGTATGTGTGGGTTATGATTTGTCCAACTCCAAAATGACCACATGCGGTTTCACTTTACAGGCAAAGTTGTTTAATTCTACAGTTGCGACTCTGTTCCTTTAAGATTACACTTCTGAGAAGAATACATTTTTATGGTCCTCGCTCTACAAACACTTAACAGTAGAAGTATTACTTCTTGCCTTCTGCAAGAGTGCCAGTTTATCTTTCTTTAATGATGACGCCAACCTAAGGGTGTTGCACATACAACTTGCTTCCAATTTCTACTCACTAAGTGGTGGTTTTTTGTACTATCGAGGCTCCTTACCTTAGCGGTGAAAGCAAACAAACATTGACCACATTAACTAACGCCCATGCATACATTTATTTAAACTCACTGAATGGAGTAATGCTCTTTTGCAAACCATCCAGCCAGCCTATATTGTTCAACTACTGTACCTAAAGGTTACATTTAGTGCCCCACCAACAGACAATGTCTACAATTTGTTGAAATAGTGTATTTTTCTCCTTTTACTTTTTGCTCTGCCATGACATAGCAGATATCCTAATACATTAGTGAGAAAAGACCCTGCCTTGTACAGATATCCTTTTTGATACTTTAAGATAGTGCTTAAGGCTCCACTTCGACACATCTACACTATTTTAATGTTTAGTCAGCATGGCATAATGTAATGTACTGGTTATTTTCTGTCATTTTATGTTCTATTTTAAAGTGTTCCGCATTGCTATTTTAGGTGCTTTGTCTGCCTGAAATAGTTTTTAGATTACTTGTTAGCTAGTTTTAAAGTGCTCATCATTGTTATTTTATGTGCTTTGTCTGCCTGAAATTGTTTTTAGATTACTTGTTAGCTACTTTTGTCAAACCCCTTACTCATAAAACGGGCTGGGGTACTGTATTACAGTTGGATTTGTAGAGTGATTAAGCTTTTTACAAAACTGTATCACACACATTGCCTACCCTGCATTGTTCAATAACTATATACTTGCTGCCTTCTACTAATACCTCTTACACCACCCTCCTTCTATGTGTATCCCTAGGTCTCTCTACTTTACCTACTAAATAACCTGCATAAAATCCTTTTCTACTGACTATTCCTCAATTACACCTACCTTCTTACCTGTACCTTTTAAACTTCTAAATAACCTAACCTAGTGTGTCTCTCCTCTCATTTTACAGATCTTCACTCGGGAAGCTCCCTCCCTGCCTCTAAATCTAGAAAAGGAATACCTCCTGGAAAACCTTAGAAGTTTCCCTTTATTTTGCCTGCTAGCCTGAGCCAATAAAGCTACTGTGTGGACTCCCCAAAACTAACTTTTGTGAATGTATGTTGCCTTATATTAACGTAATTACCTACTAAAACTTATATGTCTGCCTTCCTGTGGGACTGATTCAGCAGCCTACTGCAGACCGATAAATACTCTCCCCCATCCAGGTCTTCTATGTCCTAGACAATTTCTTAGTGTCTTAGGACATTTCATAGTGCACCGTTAATGAAACCGGTTCACCTTTCCTGCCTGCTATCTCCCTATTACCACTAGGTGGCAGCACCTACCAACCTCAAGCCAGTACAACATTACTCTCAGTAGGGTTTCATTTTTCTGAAACTGACTGAATATCTCAAATCTCAGCTACTACTCTCAAAAGGCTGGTAATAATCCACCCCCCTGCAAAGCACAAACTAATTGAATTAGAACATCAACATTTATCTTTCTTATCTAATTACCACTGCTTACCTTACTATTTAAATGGCAGTTACTGACACTTTTTTCTGCTGTTGTTCCTCCTTTTGCTCTATCCCACTCCGTTCGCCATACTGACTCTGCTCCCCTACCCCCAAATTCCATCCACCCCCACTGCACCTATACTTATACTTCCTCACACCACACCCCCTCAACACCTACACACCAATCATAAACACCCTATACCAAACCCCTCCCACTCCCACACACACACACACCAATTCACACACACCCCACTCTCTCCTATACACACACCACTCCTCACACACCCATACAACAATGCCTACCATCCCCATACAAACTCTACTACTAGCTACCCTTCTATTATCCCTAACCTATATTACCCAACTTAACCTCCCCACCAACACACACCCACCTCTAACCACACATACCACCACCTCGGGTATCCCGCATACATCCCACCCATATTCACACATCTCCCCAGAACTCTACTCCTCCAACACATCCCATCCCATCTTTTCAAACCCACCATACTCCCCGCCCCACCAACACCTCACTCTACTCTAACTGCTTTATCAAAGAAAACCCTCCCCCAGCAAAATCATATTTCTCTATCCTCTCTACTCCTCCTCAGTCAGCTCCTCCCCCATATCTCACTCTCTCTCTCTCTCAGGTGACATCCACCTTAACCCAGGTCCAAGCCCTAGCATTACCCACCCTAATCCAAATCCACACAAACTCAAGGCTATCTGCCTCATGACCCTAAATGCACAAAGCCTCCGTAATAAAATCCCCAACCTACACACCTGGCTCTATCACAACCAGCTAGACATAACTGCAGTCTCTGAGACCTGGCTTAAAACCCACCATCAGAGATGACGAAATCCTCCCCCCAGGCTACCATATCATATGCAATGATAGGCCTCATAGAAAAGGAGGTGGCGTAGTTATTATCTACCCCTCCACTCTCACTTTTACTCCACTGACCAACCCCATCCCAACTTTTGCCAATGCAGAATTGACTGTGGGCTTTTTAAAACTTAACTACAAATCCATCTGCATCTGCTCCATCTACATCCCACCTGGAGACAATAGCAAAACTCTAGAAGACATCCTCTCATGGTTTAGCTCAAACATTAAAAATTAAACCTACAGTCTAGGTGACAAATATTAACTGGGCCCCCTTTCTCTTAGACACCTCAACTAACTCAATCAACCTCCACAATTTCACCCAACTAATAAACTTCCTAACCAGGCCAAATAAAGATGGTACCTCTGGTACCATCTTAGATTGGATATTAACAATCCACCCCAACTATATCTCCAAAGCCGGTAGAATACCAGACCTCATAAGTGACCACTTACCAGCCTTCATAAACCACCTACCCTCTCACATAGAAAGACAACACCGATTCAAGCAATCCCGTAACCTAGCTTCCTTCAACCCCAAAATCTTCTCTGAATGTCTTAATATTACTGACTGGTCTCCACTAAAAAGCCTCCCACTAGATAACGCTGTCTCATATTTTAACCACACTTTCCTTACCTTACTTGATAAACTAGCCCCTCTCCAAACCAAATGCATCAAAACTAATCCCTGCCCCTGGCTATCCCAAGAATCTAAACTGATAATGAATCAACAAAACAAAGTGGAAACCGTACCAAAAACAAAAAAAAAACAGCACCCTCCAAGAATATAAACATCTATGTGACCTAGCCAAAAAATCAATAACAAAAGATCACAAAAACTACTACTGCAATCTGCAATCCAAGCACTCAAACAACCCACAAAAATTCTGGATGTCCATCTCCTCAGTACCTCAACCCTGGTAATAATACCAACCCCTGCCCCAATCCTAAACTCTCAAGCCTTGAAACAGCCACTAAATTCAACACAGTTTTCATTGATTGCATAGCTAAATTATCCTCCACTTTCCCCAACCCAACCACCAATGGTACCCCCTCAACCTGCCCCCAAACCCCCCTCTCACCCTCCTCCTCCCCCGTTCTCCCTTAAACCTGTCTCCACCAGCACTATAAGAAGACTACTCCAAAAGCTAAAACCATGCCGCAATGCCCCTGACAACCTTCCAGCTAATGTTCTTCAAATATCAGCCGAATCTATAGCCTAACCCATATCCATTCTCATAAATAGATCCATTCAGGAATCCTATGTACCAACCATCTGGCATCATGCATTCATCATCCCTCCCCACAAAGGTGGTAAGAACACAGACACTACCAACTTCAGACCCACAGCTATACTCTCTCCTCTCTCTAAAAGTCTGGAGAAAACCGTCCACTCCCAGCTAATGCCCTACCTAACCCAGCACAGCTTTCACCCCGGCCACAGCACCATGACAGCCCTCCTTTCCTTCCTTGAAACAGTCAACCTAGCACGTGATAGCGGCAAAAACAGTCAACCTAGTACGTGATAGCGGCAAATATGTATCTTCTCTATTTCTTGACCTCTCAAAGGCATTCGACACAATCTCCCATTCCCTACTCCTCTCCCAGCTCTCACACTTGCACCTATCTCCCTCAGCCTTAGCCTGGTTTTCCAGCTACCTTTCCATGCACCAACAGGCTGTACAATGGAAAGAATCAACCTCCCCTTTCTTACCTACACCCACAGGCATTCCTCAAGGATCAGTACTGGGCCCACTACTCTAATTTATTCATCAACAACTTCCACCACTCCATCCCTGACGCCTCAGTCATCCAATATGCTGACTCCACCATCATCTGCTCAGCCTCCTGCCCCTCCAAACTTCTACTTAATACCCAAATAGCCTTCTCCAAAACAGAATCATGGATGCAATCCCATCACCTAGCCCTAAATGCCAACAAAACAAAACTAATGATTTTCACTCGCACCAAAACCTCCCAATTCAACAAGGACCAATTTTCCATCAAAAGCCACAATAACTCCCCTCTAGAAATCATTCCTAGTACCAAGCTATGTAGCATTACCATTGGATGAAAACCTAAAATTCGATTCCCACATCCTCTCTGCAATCAAAAAAATCCCACCAGAAAATCGGTCTCCTCTACAGACATAACTGCTACCTTACACCCTCCTCCCATCAAACCCTTGCATCTACCTTCCTTCTCCCCTCTCTCTTGTCTGGTGCTCCCCTATTCTCCAACCTACAACTTGGCCTCCGTTCCAAACTCAAAGCTTGTTACAACAAAATCCGCAAATTTGCAACCAGTTCTATGAACTCCTCCCATCACTGCCACTCCCTTCACACCCTAAACTGGCTAGAACTCCACAACCACCTAAAATACCTACAACTTACAACAGCCCACAAACTCATCTTTAAACCAACAGAATGCCCCTCTCTTGCCAAATCTCTAACACCCTACACATCTAGCCGCACCCTGAGATCCAAAGGCCAAAACCCCATACATGTACACAAACCCCTACACCCACCTGGCCAACTATTACTATCCCACACCATAGTCAAACTGTGGAACGCTCTCCCCACACCACTATGTAACATACCAAATCATAACAACTTCAAATCCATGCTTCCCCCATCTGGCCTCCAAAATGGGAATGTCCTTCAAATGCTCCCACCTAAAACACCCACACCACTAACTCCACACCTAAATAATTTTTTCTTTGTCTAATTTAACAAAATGTCATAGGTCTTTCTCTGTACATCTTTCCAAAAATTATTTCTTTTACATGCCAGCCTCTGGCCTATCTTACACATATTCTCAAACTGACACCCTCTTAATTGCAAAGCAGTGTATATATTATTGTAAAACTGTTATTCCTGTACACACTAATATTGACATATGATACTCGCATTATCTATTACTAATGTGGCAACTTTCTGTAATTCCACCTTTTGCAAGTTTGACAAATTTCTGTACTTTATATTTTGTAATGTTCCAAATCTCTGATTTTATACTATGTACAGGAGCTTTTCTCCTCGGGTCTACACTGAAAATGGGCCACAAAACCCCAGCTGGACTAACCTGGTTAACAAACAATAACATCATAAATAAATAAATAAATGACCAGTCCATACCTCTCAACTGTCCAGATTTTAGCCATATGTCTAGATTTTTGCCTCAGAATTTCAGTCTGTTCCTCATAAAATTTGTTTTTTTCTGGCAAATCACTGGGATGATCCGAGCAATTAAATCACTAAATAATGATATATATTTGAGTTTCAGACTTCATATCCTTTAGAAAATGCATTTTAACACAACCACTATTATTCTAGCTACTTTCTAAGTTTATAAGAGCAATATTTTAAAATCTGTCCCTATTTTTTCGGTCTTTGTCCCCCCATTATATATGGCTTTGTCCAGATTTCTTTGGCTTAGAGGTTGATAGCTAAGATGACAGGGTCTATATTATATGAACGAATATTCATAATATCGAGCGCTCTAAAGAGCGAAAATGCCAGACCTCAAACTCGTTAACCCCCGCTAAATATATATATATACCAACTCTGAGATTGTACTACAGTGAGGAAAGGGCAAATATTCCGACCTTCACTGTAACACGATCCCACAAGAATACTTCGAGGTCCAGCATTTTCTTTCTTTAGAGCGTTCAAAATTATGAACATTCGTTCATATAATATAGACCCAAGATGACCACTTCATTTTTAGAGGCTATTTTTGAAACCGCATATTAAAGAAGTTAGTTTTGAATGTTATGCTTGAAAATAATCTATGTAATTGCTTTGTTTGAACTCAGAAATTAGGCACCAAGCCACAGTTTCTAGCAGAGTTGTGAACATGGCTACTTGTGACCCACACTTGTTGGGACACAGTTTATCTGCCTCCTCCAAATATATAATTTTAGATAAACAGATGTTTGGATAACAAGGTGCGTCTGCCATCTACTGGTTCTGTTATGCAATCACAGTATTATTCAACTACTGATGAGGATTTGAATAGCATTAAAGAATGGGAACTTAGTTTTCTGTGTTAAGGAATTTAAAAAAAAAGCACACTGTGTGGCAAAATCATGCATACTATGGACTTACAAACAGTGCTATAAAGTATAATGTGCTATTTGTCCATGTACCAGTTTGGTGAAATTTTTGTTTTTAAGATCTGTACACTTTCATCTCTTCCTGATAAATTTAACTTTGGCATGCTTTGTTTCCCCTCTCATATACTGTTGTCACAAGCAGCATAACCATGTATATCTGTACTCTGCTGACTACACATAGCATAAAACTACAATATAGTTATTAATTTTCAAATGCACACATTTCTCCGTTCGTACTGTGACTCTCGCTTAAGCCACTTGTCAAATACTGATGTTAAGAGACACCACCAACCCTCTCTGTCATCTTGTGCTCCTTATTTATTCCACCATTCTGTTACTTACAGTCACAATAAGATGGTTTCAAAATCATATAATTACCTATAGTTACAACAAGATGGTTTCAAACTCCTGAATTTCTTTTTAAACATTTCTCTTTAAAAGCCATTTAATATTCATTCTTACGTCTCATGTCAATTTGTGGGGTGGGTACAGTGATTATCACAGTGCGCAAACCAGTGACATGGAAAGGTTAGAAGCCACTGTTTTACACTGTTGGTAGTAACATCTAGTGGTGGAGTCTGATAATCAAATAATGTCGTAGATGATGGGCCATTAAAAAATCAGCTGTCTTCATGATTACAGAAATGTCTTATACACAGAAAGGTCAAAAGTCAATTGTCACTGCAGAAAGGTAATGCCTCAGCCCAACATAGCACAGAACGCTTAGGAAGCAAAGCCAGACATTCAGAAAAAATTTTTACAATGCTCCTTTGTTGAAGGCTCATACATGAAGGCTTCTGGCAACTGCAACCGGGTCAAATAAATATTTTTTAATAAAGTAGGAAAAGATCAGTGTAGTCAGCTGTTTTGGTGCAGGCAACTAACAGCAGCAACTCACAGTGAAATTTTTTTTTTTTTTTTTTAACTTGGGCTGTTCCTACACTGCAGATGTTAACATGAAGCCGCCGTCCCCCGATCACTTTAAAGAAAATCAGTAGCTAGCTGTACAGTAATGATTTAATTCTTCAAATTTTTATTAATTTGTTAACAAATCCTTTACACAAATGCCTTTTTTTCAGAGATTACCACATATTTCTGATCTACTGAAATTACCTGTTTATAGAGTTACAGTATGTAAGTGGGGGGCTAATGGTGTAGATATGCAGACTTTTTAAACTGCCAACTGTTTTCTCAGGTAAAAAAAAAAAAAAACATATGTCATGTTTGCTGAAGAAATATCAAGTGCAGCAATAGTGAAGTGAAGTCGCACTAGTAATTCTAATTCTGAATACCCCCCCCCCAATATTCAGCCTTTACATCAGCTCTGTGTAGTTTGCTGGAATAATACAGAGTGAAGTAATTCAGATGCAAAACAAGTGTAACTGGTCACTGAAATGGTTAACACCACATGCTGGAATGGTTATTTAGTGGCTTCAAGCATCTTGGCTGCAGTAATCTTTTACGCTTTTGTTATTCAATAACAAAAAAATAAAAATAACGATAAAAAAGAACATTTCAGAAAATGAACTACATAAAATATTAGTACCCACAAGTTAGCAGTTGGGGGCATGGGAACTTGAAGTTCTCAGAAAAAATCAATTCTGACCACTTTCCACATGTTTCAGTACACACAGATTTTAGAAGCAGAGAAGTACATGTTTTTCTTTTTCCAGCAATGTCTAACATCTGGCTGCTAAACTGCATAGCAATGCATGAAATGTCTGTATGCTTGTACTTATGGGGAGTTCTCTGGACAGAAAAAAACATCTACTTTGTGTTCAAATCACGTGTTTTCTATAAATTTTCCAAAGGAGACTGCACAGTGCGAGTCAAGTGCCCTTCACTGTTTAACTCGCTCGTGCATCTGAAAAGAAAGAAAAAAAGGCAGGAAAGCAAAAGCTCTTAACCCTCCATCTTCAAAATGCAGAACACTGCCTCTGATAATACGGAGCAAAATAGTCAATGTGGAACACTCAGTAACAGCTTCATCTCATAAGCGCGTAAAATGGTTAAAAGGTATTACTCTATATCTTTTTGATGAATTAACGTGATTGTAATCCACAGTAAAAAAAAAAAATTAAATGCTTAACACACACTTTCACAGTGTGGAACTGTGAGGAACATGGACTTTTTAAGACTGAAAATATGGAATGTTCCTCATAATGATGTACACGTCAGAGTTATGCAGGGAAGTACTTTGGTCAGCACTTAATTTGCATATTCACTACAACTGTTTTGAACTGGTTTTGTAGTACCTGCTACTATTTTATACTGCTTTAGGCAATCTTACTGTTTTTTGCATTGTCTGTACATTTCTATACAATTTTGTTTTCAGTTAATACTGGCTTGCCCATTATTGCTGGTTGCACTTTAGCCATTTTTTTTTGGTCTAATACTATTTTTTTTTCAATTTAAATCCTTGCCTTGAGTGAATTTGTTTGGCCATGGGTGGTAGCCAATTTAGAATCAGTTCTGATTTGATCTTACTGAGAGTTAGACAACATTGCTGCAGGACCCAGTGGTTTTCAGCACTTGGACTTCATATTTCATGTAGTTTTCACCAGTTCTTTCTTTTTTTTCTGTTGTAGTTACTGCATGGAGATGCATGGAGTGATGCCCCTCTTAAGTATTAATTCCATAGTGGGTAGCATGCGGAGGTAAAATTCTCTATTCTTACATTACAGGAAGAGTACCTTCTTATAACACTGATGAGTGTACTGCTTCAGCTAATCTGCTTGCACTGAGTTGCACAAACACCCGTTCCTGTGCTGATCTGTGCAGTCTGAATATCAGTTGCACTTAGTAACATAGGCATAAGCTGATAATAAAACCAATTCAACTAACCTCCATAACTCTAATATTCCCCCAAGCACCTCTATAGTTCTTCACTTATTATAAATCTAGCAGCGCTGGTCATCATGGGAAGTCAACATACAATCCCCTTTACTACCAGCCTAATAACACATGGAATCCTGAGGCAGTGAACAAACTGCACCATACTCAGAGATAATGAACTCCTACCAAACCCAAAGGACTCTGTCAGATATACAATAACTTAACAGGATGCATCTCTCTCAGCCAGTTACATACAGTGAGAGTAACAATGTCTTTACCCTCTGCATGTGTGCGCGTGCACACACACACACACACACACACACACACACACACACACACACACACACACACACACACACACACACACACACACACACACACACACACACACTCCAATGCAACATCCACAGATTACATACTCTAATCTGTTTTATGCTGACTTCATTATTACTTTTTTTTACCAAGCCTTCTATGACTTTGAAGACAAGTCATTAACTGAAATCCTCAAAGCTGCCTCCTGCACACAATCTGATATCAACAGCACATATCCAACATACAACTCACTCTGACACTATAGGAAATACAGACACTAACAGGAGTCGCATAACTAGCACACAGAAACCCTTAAGGCAGCAAAACTTTGCTACTTCATCTGTCAGTATTATAGGCGACTCCACAGTTAGATACACAGATTCTCCACTCACCATGCTGAGTAAGGACAGGGTAACAATTACTCACCCTTCAGGTGCCAGGACATGTAATGTCACTAAAGCTCCCAAAAGTCCCTTCACCCCAGGTGATCTGAACAATGTGCACATAGGAATGAATAACTTGACATGTACATCCATAGATCTTATGAAGGGAGTCACAATGGAGCTGTAAGAATATGTATCTAGAAAGGGGGAGGTAAAACTAGTACTGAGCAGCATCCTACTATCACCAAAAACAATACCTCAGTACAAAGAAAGAATAATTGACTTTCATTATTAGCTTAAATACTGGTGTCATTATAGGATCCATCCAGTATACATCAGCCTGGGATAACATGGTTGGCAGTCTTGGTTGCTTTACTAAGGATGGTATGCATCTCTCCTTCTTCACAGTTTCAGTATATTGGCGAAAACTTTTCCTTCCCTCACAGTGCCTTTTTCAGGCAAGGTCAGTCTTCTCAAATTATCAACACAGCCAACCATAAAAGTAGCACTGCTAAATGCTGGAAGCCTAAACAAACATTTGTACTCTTGCATTCCTAACCCTTGAAAATATTGATACATGTGTAGTTACTGAAACATGGTTTCAGAACAGCAAAAACATAACCACAGTGCAGGATTTTAATATCTACCACTCCTTCAGACCCAACGCCAACTGTTTTCTTCCAATCTGGTATTGTAGCTGGTGGGAGACATCCTTGTTCCTAAAAAAACATTTCACCTCCAGACTTGTAATGCAGGACAATGACCCAGATCTACTCCACATTCTTCTTACATTAAACAAAATCCAGTACCACATAGTAGCCAGCTATCCCCTCCATGACACTGGGAGACTATGAAGCATATTTTAACAAACTGAAATCCCTCACCACAGAACCAAAGCTGTCTTCTTGAGTGACTTCAGCTAACCCCCCCCCCCCCCCCATTAACTGCTGGACCTACATCACCAGAGACTCGTTATGCGCAAAGATTCCTGGATTTAGTTAATGTCAACACCTTGAAACAACTACTCCAAATCCCAAAATGTTTCTCAACACTATCATACTTGGTCCTCACATATTCACCCCCCCCCCCCATGCTCAGAGCCCACAGTTATCAAATCAATGGTCAAATCTGACAATCATGCAGTAACTTTCTTTAGGTGCGAGTCTCGAGTCACCTCGAAATCCCTCCATCTTCAGAGACTGCTCCAGCTGATGAAATGATGAACTTCAAACACTCTCCTCGCCTAGATGATCTGGCTTTAAATGCTGAAATTTTCACACATAAATTCTACACTCCACCAAGCCAGCATTGAAAGCCGCGGTGGTGCAGCGGTTAGCGTTGTTGCCTCACAGCAAGAGGTTCTCCCGTTTGATTCTCGGCTGGAGCGCCTTCTGTGCGGAGTTTGCATGCCCTCCCCACGGTTGAGTGATTTTAAAGGCATGCAGGTAGGTGCGAGCGTGAATGGGCGTGCCTTTGTTGAAGGTTGGGCGCCAGGCTGGCAACTCAGCACTGTAAAATCCACTGCCAATCAGGAGAGGACCAGAGTTCCGCTGTGGCGACCCCTAACCGGGAAAAGCCGAAAGACATACATACATACCAAGCTAGCATTGAGGCCTTGGTCCCCATAAGACATATGGTGACAAGTTTAACAAAAAACCTATTTGGTGGAACCAGAGTCTCAACAAACGACACAAGAAGAGCAGAAAACTCATAGCCCATAAAAGTGAGCTTAACACCTCCATCAGCTAGACAAGAAATTAATCAACAACAACAACAAAATTAAATCCTCCAAGAGCAAGAATTAACTGCACTTTTGTTAAAGGCAGATCCTCACTCTTAAACCTGAAGGACTTTTTTGAACAAGTCACTAAGGCATTAGACTCTGTTAAATTTGTTCACACTGCATACCTGGACTTGGTCAAGGCCTCTGAAAATACTGTACATTCTGGCATCATTGACAAGTTAATTCAATTAAATTTAAACCTCTGCAACCTGGCTCACCAGCAGACCCCAGTGTTAGTATTGAAGGTACATTCTTAACTAAAAGAATACTTACCAGTGGTGTCCTAGAAATCAGTCCTGGGACCACTTCTCTTCAGTGTGTCCTCTCCTGACATTAATGAAGACACCATAGGCCTGTAGCTGATGATTGCAAACTTAGAGCTGTCAGGAGTACCCCAGATGACCTACACATTCTTCAGGAGGCTCTGACTCATGCTGATAAGGTGCTCAGGTCACAGCCTCAAGCTACGTAACAAAAATGCAGCATCGTGTCCTCTGGCAAACCTGACCCTTCCTGTTCTTATCAAATAGGTGATACCCCATAAAGTTAACCCCGTCATTACAGACTGGGACATCTTCATTAACAATGAACTATCCTTTGACCTCCATACTACTGTTGTTGTGAGGAAATCCTTAAGTAGCCAGACTAAATCACCAGGGGCATATCTTCTAGATCCACAGAAGTCAATGTCCTCTATCTTCTCCTATCTTATCAGATCCATAACAAAGTATAATGCCACCTTTGGTGTATACTTGGCTACAAATAAGACCCAGCTTGAAAGACCACTGTTTGGGAGAGTTGGCATAATGGTAAGGTGTTTACCTTACAAACACAAAGTGCAGGATTTGATTCTCACATGTGGTTATTGGCTAAGCTTAAAATGGCCCACAAGTGCAGTCAGCCTACCAGTAATCTATCTATGAACCTATGAAACAAATCAAGGGCAAATAATCCTTGAGTTACCCTAACTGTCTTAAAGCTCTCGCACTCTTTTCCACTGCCTACCAATTATTAAAAGAAGATCTCTGCTTTGCCTACAGAGTATTGACAGATCTGTTCCTAAGTAATCTCCCACATATACATCCACAAAATGAATACCACCCTAAACTCCTGCTTAAGAGACCTAAACTACTACTGAAAAATAAACAGGACCTGTTGGCAGGATAGATATCTTTCACAGAGAATACTTTTTTTCTGGAACAGACTCCGATGAAATTTAAAGCAAAGTAGCTTTGATACCCTTTTTATGTGCAACTTGGATGACTGGTTCATTAATCCTATATACACCCTGGTCTAGCCCGTCTAGCCCTTATGGAAATAGGCTAATACTAACATAGGCTACTAGTATTAATTCATGTCTTGTAAATGGGTGGGATCATTGGCTAGTCTACAAGTGGTCCATCAGATCAACAGCCTGGTATGAACCTATAAACCTAAGAACAGTTAAACGGTAAATGTCTAAATCATTAACTGTATTTCATCAACAACTGCTGCAGATGATGTCTGCAAATAAAGGGGATGAAAAAAGCAGATACTTATTGACTATACACCTCAGACACACCAAATAAGTCACACTATCCAGACTCTATTAAAACATTTTCAGTTTTTAATAAAAAAAATATATTTTTTCTTTTTGTGCCCAAATATATACACATATATATGTATAAACACATACTACAAATATATCACATGTAGACACACAAACACACGTGTTATACATTTGTGTGTATACATATATATATATATATATATATATATATATATATATATATATATATATATATATATACACACACACACACACACACACACACAAATGTTGGTGTACGAGACAAGTGTGTATGTTTACACACACACACACACACACACACACAAGAAAAAAATCAGTGCAAGATTGCCTAAAAATGTTTCCATGTGCTAATATAGAAAAAGCACAATGTTTTAAACTTTACATTTATTAGTACTACTATCCCAATCAACTGTCTGGAGAAAAGTGAGGTGCATAAACAAAGAATTGTGCCTCAGTTCTTGGCTTACATGGCTTAGTGCCTGAAGCATGCACATCCACACACATACACACAGTGTGTGTGTACATACATTTAAGTTTGTGCTACTCATCCCTACCTAAATGAGAAGCCAGTCATCAAATGGCACAGATGTCAGTAAAGATGAAAAGATGGATAGGAGGGATTTGTCTGTGATTTTTCTGGACAGTCTAATCGGAGAAAAACAAAGTTAAGTGGTTAGAGACCCGGATACCAACAGCAGCAAAATTCCAAAAGAAAAGGATTCCTGTCAATACGGCTGATACACAAACTTAAATAAAACAAAAAAAAAAACTGTTGACAAACGTAATAAAAACAGGTAAGCACTTTCATGGAGACAGAATCTGCTTCTTCAGACCATTGACAGACTTAACAAGATCTAATTACATTTATAAAAAATTAAAAAAAAAAACACCTCCAATAGGAAGATTGTAACATTTAAATTACAGCCCACTGGGGATCCAAGCCACCAATCCAAAAGCACCACACTGACACACCTATTTAAAATCATAAATATTCATATCAAAAAGGCACATACCCCAAACATATAAGAATATTAATGTTTAAGGGGCAGGGACTTCAGAACTAGCTTCAAAGACACATTCATTTAAACCAGGATGTACCTTACACATTAGTAACAATATCTATTTCATTTTCTTCTTCTTCTCAGTACAGGCAGTCCCCCGGGTTACGGACATACTACTTGCGGACAACCCACAGATACGAACGGGCTGCCGCAATGTCGGAAATAATGTGAAAAAAATAAAGTTGCCCAAAAGTGTGTGTGTGTGTGTGTGTGTGTGTGTGTGTGTGTGTGTGTGTGTGTGTGTGTGAGAGAGAGAAAGGGAGAGTGAGAGTGATGTGTGAGTGAATGCGTGTATGAATGAGGAAGTGACTGTGTGTGTGAGAGAGTCTGGGAGAAAGTGAGAGCGATTTGTAAATGAATGCATATATGAATGGGGAAGTGACTGTGTGTGTGAGAGATCGGAAAAAAGTGAGAGCAATGTGTGAGTGAACGAGTGTATGAATAAGGAAGTGACTGTGTGTGTGAAAGAGAACGAGTGAAGAGTGAGAGTGATGTGTACATGAATGTAAGTATGAATGAGGAAGTGACTGTGTGTGTGAGAGATCGGGAGAAAATGATAGCGATGTGTGAGTGAATGCGGGAATGCGGGTATGACTGAAGAAGTGACTATATGTGCGTGTGGTCATACCCCTAAACATCTCAGAGCAAGAAATCTGTACAAAGACATAAATAAAAATGGGACAAATGCCCAATAACAGGGACAATTTTAATAAATATTGCTCTTATAAACTTAGAAAGTTGATAGAATAACAGATTTTGCATTAGCATGAATTTTCTGAAGGGTATGAATTCTGAAACTCAAATGTCTGCCATCATACCTGCCAAGCTCTTAGAGCAAGAAATCTGGATAAAGCCATAAATAAAAGTGGGACAGAGGCCCAAAAGTAGGGACACTTTTTAAATATTGTTGTTATGAGCTTAAGACAGTTGATAGAATAACAGGTTTACCATTAGCATGAATTTTCTGAAGGATATGAAGTCTGGAATTCAAATGTCTATCATTATTTTCTAACTGTAATATGTAATGATTTATTCCTAATTTTCCAGAAAACCAGTAGTACATGAAAAGTAGACCAAAAATAGGATGCCAAAATCTGGACATTCTGTGAAAATCTGTACAGTTTATTTTCTAATGATTTGCCACTACTTTGGCTAAACAATCACAATTTTATGAAAAATGGAGCAAAAATATGAGGCAAAAATCTGGACATTCTACAAAAATCTGTACAGTTGAGAGGTATGATTTTTTTTTTGTGTGCATGTGAAAAAGTCCTTATAAACACTGCATTTGATAACAAGATGCCTTAAACCAGCTTTGTTGATAGGAAGTAAGGAAGCATAGCTACAGTACACAGTACTATGTTTAAGATTTTTTTTTTGTTTGAAAGGATTTTTGAAGCGTTTTATATGCACATAAAAGTAAAATAAATACTAGACTGAAGCAAACGTTCGACTAAGTGACATTTAATAAGAACCATATGTACGCGTTTCGACTTGCATGCAAATGTGAGTTTAGGACAGACTAAAAAAACAGATCTCATCCTTAACCCGGGGACTGCCTGTATTACATTTGAAGTCACCACCACTCATATTTTCAAAAACCAGCTCTAGAACTAGAATCTTACTATGCTTTTTGCCTCTATCTGATGCATGCTTCTCTAAGACACTCAAACTCATATGGTTTACGGATGTCAACTATGTGTTCCAAAATTCTATCCTTAAACATTCTATTAGTTTCGCCAATATAAAATGCAGTACAAGCTGTACAGCTACCATAATAAATCAGATTTTAGTTCTATAATTTGCATAAAAATCAAGGCCAATCTTTTGCTTTGTTGTAATGTTGCAAATAAGCTATAGCTGAATCAATTCTTCAAGCACAAAACTGAGGTCCCAGGAAGGTGGAACAGGCTTCCTGGGAGGCCTGATATGAAGGACACCTTTAAAAAATTGTTTGACCTTAAACCTAGAGGCCCAGTGGAGGAGTCAAGTGCAGACAAGCAGAAAGGTGAGCTTTAACTGAAAAATTTGCTAACCCATAATGGAGCAATTCACACAAATGACAGAACCAGCGGGGTTCCCCACAAAAAATGGATCCTAGTTACAAGAAAGGCACCAGACAGAAAATATCTTCCATTTGGACAAATATGATTTCCCAGTATTCAGAGTATCCTTTTTAGAAACACAGATTAATTAGATAAAAATAAATACATAAATTTTAAGAATAATCAGTAAAATAGTGACTGATTGAAGGCTGGTGGTTAAGACATGGAGGGTGAAAAAAAGACATGTAGTTAAGAGGTCATCAGTATCCACAAACAAATTAATCAGTCCAAGCAATGTGAAAGGACACTATTTAAGGTAAACAGGATGTGGAGGTATCATACCTCTCAACCTGGAAACATCAAAAATCTGGACAAAGGCCCATGAAAAATAGGTATAAATCTGTACACGGATTAACATAAAATTTGTGTACATAATTTTGTAACCCTGCCCACTCTAATGGAATTGTGGGATACATACCTCTCAACCTCATAGCACAATAAATCTGGACAAAGCCTAAAATAATGGGGTACAAAAGCACAAAAATAGGGATATACTTAAAATACTGCTCTTATAAACTTAAAAAGTTGGTAGAATAATAAGTTTTTTGTTAGCATGAATTTTCTGAAGGAATTTATAAAGTCTGAAACTGAAATGTGTATCATTTAGCAACTTCAGTTCTCAGGGATTTGTCAGAAAACCACAAATTTTGAGAAGAGCAGACTAAAAATATGAGCCAGAAATGAGGACATTATGCGAAAATCTAGACAGTTAAGAGGTACGCCAATGAGACAAACATATTCTACATAAACTCATCCTTTTTGCATATGATAAAAAGTATCTCATTAGACATTCACTTAGAAAACCTGCTTCTCTACATCATAATCATGTCCACTCCACACTTGGAAAGCATCTCATGCCTTATTATCCAAGAGCACTTCATGGTCTTCTAGGAGAAGAGAACTATGAAAAAGATTTTAAATAGCTCACAGGAGGGTCTGAGGATCTTATTTCCAGCTATGTCTTTGTGTATTTGACAGGCCTTAAGGCTCTAAATTCAGAAGCAAACATTTCTGTCATGTGTATATGCATTATTATACTGAGTGTCACTAAAGCAAACACCAAGGAATGCCATATTTCATCAGAATGACAAAAACAATAGGGTTGACACTAGTAGTTGCATGAATGTCAGGTCCCAGAGCATGTAACGTAGCAAGTGCAGCACCAAAAGAAATGCCAGTACCAGCATTGTCACCAAAAACTAATTACTAGATCAGTATTGCTGTCATAGGTACTGGTATCAGAAAACTTGATGTTGAAACTACAGGCCCCTGCAGCATCACAGATGTACACAGTACTAACTAGGGAAAAAGGATGTCATTGTATTCACCCATGCTAAGACAAATGCTGGAGGCATGACAACCAACATTTTTCCTAATCTCCGGTTTGTTGGACAAATGCATCACAGCACCAGTAAGGCTAAATTAGGGTCTGGTAGTGGAGGGGGTTGAGGAGAAAAGAAAACCCACAGGTCTCCTCTTCATGTTGCGTGGCTAAAGAAGTGTGACAGGGGGTGGGTCATCAGGCCACCTGCCATAAGCTTTCACTATAGTCTCTGTCACCATACTTATCAACTTCTTAGTACAAGAAGTCTGGAAAATCCTAAAATAATGGGGGGGGGGGGCAGATTTTAAATATTGATCTTATAAACTTTGAGTTGCTAGAATAACAGATTCTGTGTTAGCATGCATTTTCTAAAAGATAAAGAAAGCCACACATTTTATGTAGAACAGGCCAAAAATATGAGACAAAAATCTAAACAGTTGAGAGGTATGATTTGGTATACCTCATTTCATTCAGATACTATGAAAACAAAGTTTATTCTGTGTAAGTGATGGTATAAAACATATGCAGAAAAATAATCAAAGGATAGAAGCTTTAAAATCTTGGAGTATTTATAGCTCAGGATTTACCCATTACTGAAGTTACAAACCATATACGAATAGAAGTTATCATGCACTACTAAGAACAACTGCACTTTGGAGCCTCCAGTAAATATCTGTCCTAGATCCATAGAAATAATACAAATCTCAGCACCAGAGGTATTCTTAGCCAATGAACAGATGTATTTTCTATGTTGAATTTAACTAAAGGATTGAGGCAATACAGTCTGTTCCATTTTTTTTCTTTATTAGTACCTGTAGGATCAAGAGGAAGCAGAGCCTCTACGGCTGGAGAGGAATGAGATGGGAATGGGATTTCTAAATTACCTGGAGTTGCAACTTGCAGGCAGCAGAGTGTGGGCACATTAAGGATGAAATTCAGATAGCATATCATACCTGTGCAATGAGGCAATGACGTAGTGCTCTGTAGCACAGTGGTAACATACTGCTACTCAGAGACATGACAAAGCTGTGTGTGTGTGTGTGTGTGTGTGTGTGTGTGTGTGTGTGTGTGTGTGTGTAAGAGACCGGTAAACACTTGGAACCTTATTGTCTCATGAATGTAGTTTTTTTTTTTAATGGTAATGTATCATGAGCAAACACAAAACAAATGTTCATATTCAGTCTTAACATATATAACTTTAAAGACATCTTTTGGGACAGCAATACAAATCTTTGCAGTATCAGATTAACAGAAGTTTCCAGACTCATTAATGCTCAGTATTATTCCTGATAATCAACTGCAAGCTAAAACACAGGAAACAACTTGCAATACTGTTATAATGTGAAACTAAGGGTAAAGAAATAGCTCAATTTCTGAGAGTGCAGTGCACACTTTGGAATAATATTTCAGGACACATTGCTATATTATTATTATTATTACTGCTGTCGTCACTACTCATAAATGGGTCGTATAAGGCTTACATTTAAATATCGAGGAAAAATTATTCAAAATGGCTGAAGTAAATGACTAAATTCAAAATGAGAATGTTTTACTTGTGCCATTTTATTTTCTTCAAAATGACTGAGATCCATTCATTCACACTACCCCTTCAAAGAACCCTCTTGTCCACCAAATTCTTCGCTGCCTTCTGAGCCCTCTGTCCTGTTGTACAACTCATAACTAGGAAATGGACTCGAGCATTTAGCTTCATGTTTTCTAGGTCTCCAAATCCAGGTAATATCAGACAAAACTGGTCCTATACTTTTCTTCCACGGTATCTTGAACACACCGTTATGTAATGTTACATGGCACCCTTGTCTTTATTACATGGTTGACTGCTTCTGCAATTCACAGCTCTATGATTTATCTTTATCGAACTTCATCAAGCTGTGTGCATTATTAGTAATTCTGGGCATTCCCCCACCAACAGGTTATACTCTGTGCTTAATTAACCTCAACCTTCATCACCACATCACACAGATAACCTGTTGCAACAATAAAGTTTGGTGAAATTAAAGCTATGTACTAACCATAGTGATATATCTGTGTTGTCTACTTCCATCCTTCCTCAGTGGATGGGTCTTTGGACCCAACTTTGGGTACAAAGCTCAGGCTCCTCCCCTTACCCATAATCCCCTCCTGACCCAAACATTATCTAAGACAGTTTGCTTGCAAATCTAAATGAACAAGATCCTATTCATAAAAAAGTCCCTAAATGCAATACACTGATCATGTTCTGCAGAGCAGTTCAAAGAGCATGTGAATATGCCTAGAAGACAGATCATACCAGAAAGCAATACAGTGAACTTCCAAAAAGACGGAAAGGGAAGTTGAAGAAGGATGGAAGAAAACACTGATCTAGCATTATGGTAAGTATGTAACTTTCGTATCTGATGTTATCTCTTCCGTCCATTACTCAACAGATAAGACAGAGTCCACAGCTAATGAGATCTTGAGGTTGTCTCATGGAAGGATATTCTGGAGGATGGCTGAACCAAAGGCAGCCCTATCTCTAGAGGGTAAATCCAATTTATAATGAGAAATGAATGTAAGAACATTGATCAAGTGGCAGTGGTGCAATCATCATTGATAGAGGCCATTGAGAAAATGCAGCAGAAGTAGACACAGATCTAGTCAAGTGTGCTATACTGGGTTTGGGCAAAGTCAGACCCTTCTCCTTGTATATGTACAAGATACAGTCAGATAACCATTGAGAAAAAGGCATCATCATCATCATCATCAACCCTCTTTTTCCCCACTTTCTACATGGGGTCGGGGTATCATGTTAACTGTTGCCATCCTTCTTGAGTCAGTTTGAGTTTGACACTCATGCCTGACTGTCGCAAATCTTCTCTCACACAATCCATCCACTTCTTTGTTAGATGTCCTCATTTCCTCTTACTTCTTCCTGTCTGTCCCAAATCTTCTTCACCGGACTGTCTTCTGCTTTTCTGTAGATGTGTCCGAACCACCATAATCTGTTCTCGCTGATCTTTACTGAAACTGGAGCTACTTTGGCTTTTACTCATGTCCTCATGTCTTCATCTGTTCCCCAGTGTGCATCATACCACCCTTCTCAGGCACTTCATTTCCATCACCTCTAAGCTTCTTCATTTGCTCTACCTTTACTGCCCAAGTTTCTGTACCATACAGTAGGACTGGCTGCACCACTGACTTGTACACCTTACTTTTCAGCTTCTTTGGCATTTTTCTGTCATTCACTACACCTGAGACTATATGCTAGATGGCTGCAGCCCATCTGATTGTAGCTTTGACCTCTTCATTCAGACTTCATTTCTCCTCAACTAGCCCTCCCAGACACTTGAAGCTATTAACCTCTTCCATTATCTTCCCTTCTATCTCAATTCTCAGCTTCTTCTGATTTTCAAAATTTGCTGCCATTACCACTGTCTTATCTGTGCTTAATTTCATCCCACGTACTTTCACTTTTGCATTCCATTCCCCTATCCTTTGTTGAAGTTCTTGCTCAGAGTCTGCCTGGAATATCACATCGTCTACATACAGCAACTCTGCTGATCTGTTCCCTTTGACCGGTTCATTAATGTAGTCCATCACCAGTATGAACAGCACTGGGCTCAGAGCTGAACCCTGGTGTACACCCACTCCCCACTGGGAATCCCTTGGTGAGTCTGAACACTGTTTGTACTTGAGTCACTGGGTCCTTGTACTAATTCTACCAATGTTTCTGTGACTTAGAACCATCAATGTACTGCCCACATCAGCTTTCTTTGGACCTTGTCATATGCTTTCTCCAAGTCTAGGAATGCCCAGTTGGACCCTTTCCTCATCTCTAGCTTCTGCTCATTTATCTGTCTCACTGTGGACATCAAGTCAGTTGTGCTGCATCCTGACCTGAATCCGAAATGCTCATCTCCCATCCTGCATTCTACACTCTGCATATCTTTTATCAATCACCCTCTCCAGAACTTTCACGCAATGTGACAGGAATTTGATGCCTCTGTAGTGCCCACTGTTGGGGATGTCCCCTTTGTTCTTGTACATTGGCACAAGTATGCTTATTCTCCAGTCATCAGGGCATGCTTTTCTCTCCACACTGCTATGAGAACCCTCAGGAGCTACAGAGCGTGTAGCTCGGAGGGATTGGGATTTCTTTAGGTGTAGCATGTCCAACAGCTCAGGGTTTGACATAGCTTTATATGTTAGGCAGAGATCACCTCGGAGTAGGTGATATGCTACAGAGTAAAGCTGGAGTATTTTGAGACGGTTATTGTAGGGCATCTGTTTGAGGCCAGTAAAATCCTCTTTGTGAGGTACTTCTGTGGCCTTTCCAGCTGCTGCAGATGTCTTGTGAGATACATTCCAAAAGGGGCGTTGTACTCTATAATGGGTCTAATGAGTGTCAAGTAGAGGGGAACAATGACCTCTTTTTTCCTGGATGAGAACTCTTTTATGATGAGGTGTGCCACATAGGACTTCCTGACTACTGTGGCGATGTGACTATCAAAGGACAGACTACTGTCCACCTGGGTCCCAAGGTCTCTTATAACACATTCTGTGTTAAGTAGACTGCTGTCTATGTAGTAGTTCATGGGTACAGAGTTTTTACCAAAAGGGATGACAATGCACTTTTTGGCATTGAACTTGAGGCCATGGCTCTGACACCAGGCATCTGTCTCAGCGAGGCCCTTCTGTAGGATTTCCACATCATTTGGGGACTCGACTATGGCTCTTAGTTTGCAGTCATCTGCAAACTTCATTAGCCAGGGGCCTTCTGTGTTAGCCTGATGCCAAACAGCAGAGATCCCAGGACTGAACCCTGTGGTACTCCACTTGTCACTGGTTTGAGGTCAGATTTAGAGTGTGCAACTTTTACAGTGTGGGTTCCGTCAGTGAGCCAGTTGGCAACCCATCTTGTGGCATAGGAATTTATACCTAGTTTAGTGAGTTCAGCTATAATTCCAGAATGGGGGATGGTGTTGAAAGCCTTGGCGAGGTCAAGATAGGCTGTGTGAACCACCTTATCCTCATCTACGGCTTTGGTGACCGCCTCAAAAAAGTCGATCAGGTTCAGGAGGCATGACCTACCCTTCACAAACCCGAACTGGGTGGGATCCAGAGTTTGGAGGTTACCAATGTCTTTGTTTACGAGTTCCATGATGATACGTTCCATGGTCTTGCAGACCAGGCTCGTCAGGCTAATAGGGCGATAGTTCCTGGGATCAGTGGTGGCTCCCCTTTTGTGGAGTGGGATAACTGTTGCTGTACGCCATTCAGTGGGCACAAAGCCTGATGTGAGGCTATGATTGAACATGGTGCTTAGGTGGGGAGCCAGTTCGTTCTGAAGTTCGTGTAAAATGCAGCCTGGGATGCTGTCCAGCTGCATGGATGCTGTGTTTTTGGCTTTAGAGAGTGCAGCTTTTACTTGCGTAGTTGTAATTACAGGGACTCTGCATTCTTCCTGTATAGATATGGGCCCTTTAGGGGGTGAGGGGGGTAAAGTTAGCACTGAACCTATCTGCCAGGATGTTGGCAATATCAGTTGGTTCTGTAATTTTCGTGCCATTGTGCAGAGCAGATCTAGGTGTTGCCATTGAGATTCTTGACATAGCTATAGAATGCTTTGTGGTTGTCCTTAGAATCAGTGGCGATTTTGTTTTCGTAGCTAGCTTTGGAGGATCTTATAAGGAATCTCAGCTTCTTACGGAGGCTAATCAGCAAGCTCCTCCACTCATGGGATTTTAATCTCTTTAGCAACAATTTCTTCCTTCTGTTGTACAGTTTGTTTATGGCAGGGGACCACCAGATTGGCTTCCTTTTTTGGAGGATAGCGTCTTGGTTCTGTTTGGGATAGCACAATCCATGCACTCGTGTGCTTATAGAGTTCATTTGTGTAGGATTCAGCAGTTGTAAATGTATTGTCCATCTGCATGGGTGTCATGAAGTTCACCATTTCTGTCTTAAGAAGCATGAAGTTGGCTTTGGAGGAATATTTTACCGTGGTTTCCTTAATGGGGGTGGGGGCGGGATGTGGATATCAAGGGTGATTAGCTTATGGTCAGATCGGACCAACGAGGAGTTGACTTCAGGTGTGGAACACCGGTCACTCATGTTGGTAATGACTAGGTCTAGGATACTGTTTCCCCTGGTGGGGGTGTGGATAAGTAGATCCAGGGCATTGGAGTTTATGAATTCCAGAAAGCGTTGTGTGAAGGAGTTGGTAGATGAATAGTTTTCCCAGTTAATGGTGGGGTAGTAGAAATTGCCCATTATTAGGATGTTTGGTTGAACCCTAATATTTTCCAGTACATCAAGAAAAGAGGAGTGGGAATTCTGGGGCATGGTGGAGGATCTGTAGCAAGCTACAATTTGGATTGCAGTTTTGCCCAGAGTTAGTTGCACTTAGATAACCCCGGATGCATTATGCTGAGCAACTAGCCTGGAGGTGTGGATATCCTTAATGAATATGGACACACCTCCGCCTTTGGTGTTCTGGTCCAGGTTACATGTCCGAAAAGTGTGGTATGAGTTACAGCCTGGTAGTGCAGGGGTACTCTCTGGAGCCTTGAACCAGGTCTCAGTCACTGCACAGATATCGATGTTCTCCATTTTAAGAAGTGCCTCGAGTGAGTGCATTTTGAGATTTAGAGTTCTAGCATTGAGTAGCATTACCCTCAGTTTTTGCTTGCCTGTTCCTGTTACGGTGGTGAATTTGTCATTTGAACCTAGTCTAAAAAAGGCACTATAGGGGTGCCAAGAGCCTTAGCCAATATCCAGAATCCCAGGGGCAACAGGTGCAGGCCATCTCTGGCAAAGCATCGTGGTCTGTCAACCATGTCATCCCAAGCAGACAGATACTGGATCCCCTTAGCACCAGAAGCTTAGCCAATTGTTGAAGTCAATCATTTTGTCCTTGTACTGCGGTATCATTCTGGGCGATGTCAGAATGCTACTCAGGGCTAGGATCATATCTGCCTGGGCTACAAGAACGGAGAGCTCTTCCATGCCTCTTTTCACGTAGTCCAGGGAGGTACATCTCAGGTCGTTAACACCAACATGGACAATGACAGAGTCATATTTGTACTTGTTGTGGAGTGACCTGAGTGCGTGGGTTATATGGCGGATCCTGGCACCCAACAGCTGACAGTAACCTTTCTCCTTGTTTAGCCTGGTTAGTGGGACATCAGTGTGCCTGACTACAGAGTCACCTATGACTATACTCTCACCCAGTATCTTTATCATATCTGCTATTACCTCATCTGAGTCTGCTGCATTCCCTGAGTTCATTTTCCTTAGCGCTATTATTACTTCTTCTAGGGTGGGTTGTTCTTCTTCTCTCATTGTAGGCAGTGTCTGAGGTAGTACAGCTTCTGTGGGGTTTTCTTCATTCAGAAGCTGCTGGAAATACTCCTTCCATCTGCCTTTGCTATCCTGTGAACTGGTGAGCAGGTTGTTGCTGGCATCGCTTATGAAGAGTGGCAGACTATATTCTTTATCTTTCTGTCTTTGCCTTGCAACCTGATATAGTTTCTTTGTGCCACCTATTGAGTCATTTTCCAGAGTGCCTCCATTGCCCTGTTCTTTGTTACTGTAACTCATCTCTTAGCTTCTTTGTTAGTCAACCACTACACCTTCCTAGCCTGGTTGGTCTTTTCTATCTCCCACTTTTTCCTGCACCCCTCCTTTCTTTCGATGACTTCCTGAAATCCACAAAATGCCATTAAGATAAAGTAATTTTAGAGACTGCCTGTCCCAGTTTAGCATTTGAGAATGAGACAAACAGTTGATCAGATTTCTAATGCTGCTGGTAATGTAAAGATAAAATATGAAACTGATGACGTGTGTCCAACAGGTGCAGCATGTACTCCCCCTTGATGGCAAAATTCAAAAAGAAAACTGGTAAATTAATATATTAGTTTAGTAAAGTGTCAGTAGCTACTTTAGGAATGAAAGATGGTCTTGTCCCCAAGAATACTCTATCCTTATGAAAAATCAGATAAGCGGGTTTGAAAGACTGGGCCTATAGTTCTGATACTCTCCAGGCTGAGGTGGTTTCCACAAGAAACAATATTTTCCAAGCCAGAAATTTGATGTCCACTTCGGCTGCAGGTTCAAAGGGATGTTTAATAACAGCTTGTAGCATAATATTACTATCCCAAGTAGGAGTGGGATCCTTAAAGTGGAGGGGCGGGGGAATAAGTGCCTCTTAAGAAAACCTTGGATAATCCAAGAGATGTGATGGACAATTAATTTTCCCCAATATGAAAATTTTAAACGGTATCTAGGTGGACTTTAAGATGTGCAGCAGGTAAAGGTGATAAAGGATGTTGTTGTTGTTGTGTCTTTCTGCTTTTCCCGGTTAGGGGTCGCCACAGCGGAACTCCGGTCCACTAATGATTGGCAGTAGATTTTTACGTGCCAAGTTGCCAGCCCTGACGCACAACCTTCAACGAAGGTACGCCCATTCACGCATGTCTCCACACAGAAGACACTTTAGCTGAGAATCGAACAGGACAATGTCTTACTGTGAGGCGACAACGCTACCGCAGCACCACCTCCGCAGTTCGTAAAGGTGATAAAGGATAATGAGGGAAAAATACTCACAAATGAGGAGAGTGTGTTGAGCAGATGGATTGAGGGGTTGATGAATGAAGGGAATGAGAGGGAGAGAAGGTTGGACCGCAGCACCACCACCGCAGTTCGTAAAGGTGATAAAGGATAATGAGGGAAAAATACTCACAAGCGAGGAGAGTGTGTTGTGCAGATGAAAAGAGTACTTTGAGGGGCTGCTGAATAAAGAGAATGAGAGGAAGAGAAGGTTGGATGATGTGGCGATAATGAATCATGAAGTGCAATGGAGTAGCAAGGTGGAAGTAAGGATAGCTATGAAGAGGATGAAGAAAGAAAAGGCTGTTGGTCCAGATGACATACCTGTGGAAGCATGGAGGTGTTTAGGTGAAATGGCAGTGGAGTTTTTAACCAGATTGTTTAATAAAATCTTGGAAAGTGAGAGGATGCCTGAGGAATGGAGAAAAAGTGTTTTGGTACTGATTTTTAAGAATAAGGGTGATGTTCAGAGCTGTAGTAACTACAGAGGGATTAAACTGATCAGTCACAGCATGAAGGTATGGGAAAGAGTAGTGGAAGCTAAGTTAGGAAGGGACGTGATGATTAGTGGATCAGCAGTATGGTTTCATGCCGGGAAAGAGCACTACAGATGCGATGTTTGCTCTGAGAGTGTTGATGGAGAAGTATAGAGAAGGTCATAAGGAGTTGCATTGTGTATTTGTAGACTTAGAGAAAGCATATGACAGGGTGCCTAGAGAGGAGTTGTGGTATTGTATGAGGAAGTCGGGAGTGGCAGAGAAGTATGTAAGAGGGCTACAGGGTATGTACGAGGGTAGTGTGACAGCGGTGAGGTCTGCGGTGGGAGTGACGGATGGGTTTAAGGTTGAGATGGGATTACATCAAGGATCAGCTCTGAGCCCTTTCTTATTTGCAATGGTGATGGACAGGTTGACAGACGAGATCAGACAGGAGTCCCCATGGACTATGATGTTTGCAGATGACATTGTGATCTGTAGTGAGAGTAGGGGACAGGTGGAGGAGACCCTGGAGAGATGGAGATATGCTCTAGAGAGAAGAGGAATGAAGGTCAGCAGGACTAAGACAGAATATATGTGTGTGAATGTGAGGGAGGATAGAGGAATGGTGAGATGCAAGGAGTAGAGTTGGCGAAGGTGGACAAGTTTAAATACTTGGGATCAATAGTTCAGAGTAATGGTGAGTGTGGAAGAGAGATGAAGAAGAGAGTACAGGCAGGATGGAGTGGGTGGAGAAGAGTATCAGGAGTGATTTGTGACAGACGAGTACCAGTAAGGGTGAAAGGGAAGGTCTACAAGAGGGTAGTGAAACCAGCTATGTTATATGGGTTGGAGACAGTGACATTGACAAAAAGGCAGGAGTCAGAGCTGGATGTGGCAGAGGTAAAGATTTGCACTGGGTGTGACGAGGGTGGAAAGGATTAGGAATAACTATATTAGAGGGTCAAGCCCAGGTTGGAAGATTTGGAGACAAAACCAGAGAGGCACAATTACGTTGGTTTGCACATGTGCTGAGGAAGGATGCTGAGTATATTGGGAAAAAGATGCTAAGGATGAAGCTGCCAGGTAACAGGAAATGAGGAAGGCCTAGGATAAAGGTTCATGGATGTGGTGAGAGAGGACATGCAGGTGGTTGGTGTGACAGAGCAAGATGCAGAGGACAGAAAGAAATGGAAACAGATTACCCGCTGTGGCGACCCCTAACGGGAACAACCGAAAGAAGAAGACGATGATGATGATGATGATCTAGGTGGACATTTTTAGTAGCATTACTGGCCTGGTTGTGACAACGGGAAGCCAGGAAGTTTAAAACAGCTGGAAGAGGAGCTGAGAAAGGGTGCAGGTTCTGCTGAGAAGTCCAAATAGAAAACCTTTTAAAGAAAGCCTGGACTGACTATATATCATTGGAAGTGGAGAAGCCAAGCAGTTAATTTGAAGGTTGAATGTCTGGGTGTGACTTTCTGGATGGGTGAGACAGAAGGTCTGGACTGGGGTCCAGTTTCCAAGGAGGGTCTACCAAATGAGGCCAAAGGAAGGGAAAACTACACCTGTCAAGGTCATAAAGGAGAAATGAGGATGACCATGATCTTACTCTGTATTGCTTTCTGTAAACATTTTGGGATTAGAGGAGTCAGAGGAAAGGCATGCAAAAGTCCAGGGGGCCAAAAGTGGCTCACAACGTCCCTCTAAGACTCCTCCTCCTGAGGGATCAGAGCAAGGTATCTTCTGCATTTGGAATTTTGAGGAGAGGCAAAGAGATCACAGCATGGTTGACCCTAGTGACAAAAAGTTTTCTCTGCTACTACTGGATTAAGGGAACATAATGAGGTAGAAAGATAGACCTGCTCAACCTGTCCTCCAGAACATTGGATTAACCCATGTGAGTTGCTATCAGAAAGAGATTGGAAGATACCGCCCATTACCACATTCTCATTACTTCATGACATAACTGATAGTACCATGTTCCTCCCCACTTGCTGATGTACCAGACTACCAACATGTTGTCCATGTGACTGGATATCTCCCCTTACAGGCAGGGTGTCCTGAAAGGCCTGCAACTCTAGGACGACGGCTCTCATCTCCAGAACAAAGTGAAGACTAACCTTGAAGTAGGACTAAGTGTCTTGGACAGTTACTCCCATATAGTGGCCCCCATCCCTGAGGAAAAGTGTCTGTGGTCACTGTGGCCTTTGGTGAAGGAGGGGCAAAGGGGCATCCCTGAGATACTTTGGGGAACTGAGACACCAATGTATGTGTGTCCTATAAATGTCTGTTAGTTGTATACAAAAAACTCATGTAATAATGTCTGATGAACTGTTGTACCAAAAGTGTCTGATGGAGAATCAACATGTGGTATCTGGCTAAGAGAACCAAGGTAACTGAGGCAGCCATAGATACTAGTAGTTGAAGAATCAATTTCACAGATGGTTTCTGACAGGAAAGGACATGTACGGCTTGGTGTAGTACGGTGATCAATTTGTTTTCTGGAACACTCACAATCTGACATGCCGTATCCTGGTAAGCACCTATAAACGCTACTGTCTGGACTGGGAGAAACTTTGATAGTCTACAGAGAAAGGGGTCCCTGGCATGAGAAAGGAGATTCTTAGTAGGAGCAGAAATTAGCCAGTAGTCTAGGTATGGGAACATTCAGAACCCTGGCAGTCTGAGATGAGCTGCAACCACTGCCATACACTTGGTGAACACCTGGTGAGCTGTGGTAAGATTAAAGGGCAGGGCCCTGAGCTGAAAATGAGCAGCTCCCAGCCAGAAGTGGAGAAACCTTCTGGTTTGCCTATCCATTGTAATGTGGTAGTACCCATTCTGAACACCTATCAAGCACATCCAAACATCCTTCAACAAAGGGAGGATATACTGTACAATGAGCATCCAGAACTTCATATGTTTGAAATACTGGTTGAGGTGATGGAGGTCCCTGGTCTTTTGAGGCACCAAAAAAAATCTTGAGTAAATTCTGGATCCATGTTGGTCTGGAAGGACCTCCTGGATGACTCGCCTGTACAGCAGCTTTTTTTATTTCTAGAACTGCTATTTTTCTTTGGGAGGATGGAATATTGGGAAACTTTTTTGATGGGTAAGGTGGACAGAGAAAAGGGATATAATAGCCTCTGTTTATAATCTTCTGAACCCATGTAACTCTAGTGATGGATTTCTTGGCCTTAAGATGCAGAGACAAGCAGCAGTCAGGCATCACCCTTCAGGAGAGCTTACAGGGCCTCTAGGAAAATGGATCCTAGAAGCATTGGCTTTGCAGACCTCCTCTCCACTGCAGGGGTAATATCCACCATTAGAATTACCACCTCTGCATCTGGATCCATAGTTTCTTACCTACCTTCTGGTTCCTAGAGAAGGACATCTGGGAGGTAGAAAGCTATATTCCTAGGTCAGAAAGGGTTTTCCTGTCATGCTCACTCCTGGACAGCATGTCCTTGACGTCTGGTCTGAAAAGAGTAGAGCATCAAAGGGGCATTCACAAAGGACATCTTGACGTGCTCTGCAAAGTCACACAAGATCATCCAGGCATGTCTTAATGTAATACCTTTACCTGCAGCTTTCAAAGCACCTTCAGCCACAATGGAGATCAGAAGCATCAAGGCACTGGATAGGAACTGTAGGGTGGCCATCAAATCCACTGTTTTCCTGTCTTCCTGCCTTCTGAAGATATGGACCTTGACAGAGATTTGAAAAGCTCCTTTGTCATATCTCTCTGAAATCCTGTCACACATACCAGGTAGTTCAGTAGTCTCAGTGTGAAGGTAGCTGAAGCATAAACCCACTTCCCAAACCTGTCCAATGGTGTAGTGCTGATCTGAGGGACCCCTCCTCTTCATCAATATTGATGTCTTCAGATAAAGACTCCTGTGGTAAGCCACATGCCTCCTCTTGCACATATTCGTCTGTGGTGCCTCTGCAGTGGGATGCTCCAGCATGGACTTGGAAAATGAATGGGAGTCCTGGATATGGACTATCTCCAGGCTTGGTGAAACCAGCTGTCCTGATGGGATAGAAAGAGGAGGATCAGGACTCAAGGACTTCCAATGGGAGATGGAGTAGAGATTTGAAGCTGGAGCTGAAGAAGCAACTGAAGAAGAGTGGTCAGGGAACACTTCTTAGCCTGTTTCACTTTTTCCTTGAGTTTTACACTACTTTTCTCCCCTTTATGTCTAGCCAAGGGCTTCTTTGTTGATAGGGAATCTCCAGAAACAGAAAAAGAAGAAGAAAGTGGTTTGGATGTTTCTCCTGTAGGGCCTGTGGAAGTGCCTTTAGAAACCACTTGTTCCAAATTTCAATGGCTGTCTAGCCAAAGGTGGTGGAAATCAAGCAATCTTCATCAAGATGAGCTGCACCCAGACAATAATAATAAAGAATGAGCATCCAAATTAGGAATCTTATGGTTGCAGACTAAATATTTCTTGAAACCAGGTTTCTACATCCTGTAAAGAAAGGTTCAAAAATCAAGATCGGCAAGGAGTGCAAAAAATATTGAAAAACTGCCCTGAAAATTCAAAACGAAAAACAATCTTACACACTACAAACCAATGCTAGATAGAAAAGAGCCATGGTACAAGAAAGGAAAGACAAGTAAAACAATTTTTTTAGCAGGTAATGGAAGACTAGAGCAAAAAAAAGTTATATATAAGCAAAAACTAAACTGAAAAAAAAAAAAAAAAAAATAGATTAAATAACTTAGATGAGGCGAACCTGAGCAAAGAGGACCACGTCTACTTGAACAAGCAGCAAACGTGATCTGAGGTAATACTGGATTTAGGAGGGGATTATAGGTAAGGAGAGGAGCCTGAGTTTTGAATCCAAAATCTATTGTGGCCGAACTTGGATCTGAGGTTGATCTGAAGATGCACCTGTTGTGGAACAGATGGAAGAGACAACATATGATCCATCTGTTCTGCTTCCATAGTCTACAACATGGATTTTAAAAAGTGCAAAATGTATGAGGAATCCAATAGACACTATGGTTTTGGAAATCACTGTGCAAGTGAGTGACAGAGGACAACAGATGATTGGGGTTGCACTAAACACCAAGAGAAACAGTAGCAGCAGAAGCAAACATTTTTGCATGTTTTGAGTGTAAAATCAGTTTATTTAGTCATTTTATTTCAGGTGGTTATATATTCATAACCTTAGTGGCTATGGTATGTCCATAGCACTATGTAGGACGGTAATGAAGCATGCTCCTAGAAAGTGAAACGAAGTATCAGCCTGGATGATCACACAGCGCCACTCCTCGGGAGGATGTGCATGACACAATACCGACACTTCCTGCATGGCAAAGGTCAGAGAATAGTGTAGGATTTATTATTATGTTATTTTTTTATTTTAATTTACATTTGTTTACCGAGATAGTCCGATTGGGTTGATAGGCCATTTTTACCGGAGGCCCAGGGAGAAAAGCTCCACACAAAAAATAACAGTACAGTACAATTAAGAGCTACATTGTGAAACATATAAAGACAGAATATAAGCATACATCTGTTGTCATGAACCAAAACTATTACAATCTAAAGAGAAGGAAAGAATTGTTTAAAAAATTGTACAAAATTATTTATAAGTATTAACTGTTATAATCCGGAAAAGGAAAAAATTGTGTAATTATATTACAGTCTGAATATTCAACTAATTTGTTCAGTTAGGAAACTGCGGCCAGAATGACTGCATTTGAGAGCAGGTGCAGGGTGGATGCCATATACAAAGAAACAGTGGTTACTGGATGTTCAGTCTGGGGGTATCTTAGCTGAGGGCAGTACAATAGCACTTCCAGTTGTTTTTTAGGTGGGTCCTAAGAAGTTATTTGAACATAGTGGAGTTGACAATGTTGAGGATATTTTGAGGGATGGAGTTCCAGACTTTGGAAATGTAATTAGAGTAGAGGGCATCACTAAAGCTGTTATAAGACTGAGAGACTGAGAGAAGGGATTTATCTGTGGATCTTAGTGATCTGAGGTTAGAGTACGGCTGGATGAGGTTTTGAAGTGCAGGACAATTTCCTGGATTATTATGGATATTACAGGCAGTGGAAATTTGATGTAAATGGAGTAGATTGGGTAGTTCTAGCCAGCTGAGCTGGTGGAGTACAACACAGTGGTGAGACCTGTGTGAGGTATTTGTGGCAAATTTGGCTATTTTATTGTAGCATGACTCCAGCTTAGCTAGGTCAGATTTTCTCAGGTTAGTAAAGATTGGTGAGGCGTATAAAAGGGTGGCGAGAAGATGGGTTCTAGCAATAGCTTGCCTGGTGGGATGGGTAAGGAATTGTTTGGACCTGTAGAGAGTACCAAGTTTAATATGGGTCTTCTTGATAACTTCGGAGGGATTCACTTCATAACACTAAAAGCTCAAAACACTGAAACTCAAAACACTGAAAACACATATACATATACTGAGTTTAAACAACATAAATCATAGCACTTTCCAAGTGCAAGCTGGGGGGGGGAGCTGCACCCCCCACAACCACTGCTACTTATATATATATCAACTCCAAGATTGCACTTCACTACACTAAATGCAATCTTGGAGTTGATATATTTAAGTAGCAGGGGGTGTGGGGGGCACAGCCCACCCCACATGGGGGTGCAGGGAGGCTTGCCCCCCTGCTTACACTTGGTGGAAAATGCTATGATTTATGTTGTTTAAACTCAGTATATGTATGATATGTGATTTCAGTGTTTTGAGTTTCAGTGTTTTGAAGTTTCAGTGTTTTGGTCTTCTATATTGTGAAGTTTTCTCATTTTCAGTGTTTTCAGTTTTCAGTGTTATGAAATGAATCCCTTCGGAGATATGCTTGTCAAATTTAAGAGTGCCCTCAATAGTGACGCCTAGCAGTTTTGTATTAGATGTGGGTTCAATTTTGGCGTCATCAGCTGAGAAGATAATGAAGGGAGCTGGCGGGCTTTTGTTAGAGAAAAGAATGAGTTTAGTTTTTTGCCCTTAAACACTTTTGAATAATGTAAGAGAAGAGGTTGTAAAAAAACGACAGCAAGGTATGTATCAACCATTATTGGAAGGAAAATGGATTAATGACTGTGTATAAAAAGGATAAAGTAATAAGAGAAGGGGTAAGTTTTATCACGGCATATAATTGGGATTCCGAGCATGTGGTTGAGGCCATTAGGAATAACTGGGAAATTTTACAGTTTGATCAAATGGTGGGTCAAAAAGTTGGAAAAACACCAAAAATAGTGTTCAGAAAGGATAGATCTTTTAAAAACATTTTAGAAAGCTCTCACAGAAGCAGACTTAGTAGAAAGCTAGGTAACTAAGTGTGGTATGTGCCCTTATTGCCCCTATATTTTGGAAACAGGAGAAATTTACTTTTTGAATGGTAGAAAAATATATATTATAAGTCATTTTAATTGCAATAGTATACATTTGGTGTATATGGCCAAATATAAATAATGCACCACATTCTACATAGGGAAAACTAGCAGATGTCTAAAGGATAGGATATATGAACATCTTATGGACATTAGGAAATGTAAATTGACTAATACTTAGTAGACATAAGAAAGAGTTTGTCAGTCATGGTTTTAAAATTTCTTGTTGTAAAACAATTGGTTAAAGATGTACAAGGAAAAATGTTGGATATACACCTGGACATTTGTAAACCGAAATGGCAATTGCAGCGTGATGCAACTCAAAATCCTGGTATCAATGAAAATGTTAGCATTTCCAGTGTTTTAAAATTGAGGAATATTTTGGGTTAGGATATATATTTATCTACTTATGTAAAATTATTGATGTTTAATTATGGAATTTTATATGAACATTTTTAATAATGATATCATTATTTACATAGTTTATATAGTTCTTACTTTAAATAATTGATTGGTTGTTAATGGAATGTGTTAAATGGGTGGAGTAGGATGTATATATATAATGGCTGGGTAGGGAAGTTAACTTTGGTCTGATGAAGTCCCACATTAAGTGGGAAGAAAGCGCTTAACCTGAAGTTTTTAACCTGAAATTTTTGTTGTCTGTGGAATAAAATTGGATTTAACTGCTGCAGTGTCTTCAGTTCGTGGTTACATAACCTTGGACATATGCTTGTCAAATTTAAGAGTGCTATCAATAGTGACGCCTAGCAGTTTTGTATTAGATGGGGGTTCAATTTTGACGTTATCAGCTGAGAAGATAACGAAGGGAGCTGGCAGGTTTTTGTTAGAGAAAAGAATGAGTTTAGTTTTTTTGGGATTCAATACAAGTTGTTGGCTGGAGAGGTAAGATTCTATTTCTGAGAAAGTTTTTTGAATTTTTTCTTGTAACTGGGACAGTGAGGGAGCAGCACATATTAAAGTTGAATCATCTGCATATTGAATAGTAGTAGCCAAGTTAGTGGCAGTATGCAGATTGTTGGTAAAGACTGTAAAGAGCAGTGGACATAACATTTTACCTTAAGGGACTATTGGGAGGTGGGATGATAGGTCATTTTTCCATTTGACTGCTTGGTGGTGTTCTGTGAGACAGCTTTGAAACAACCAAGTTAGAGTGGAGTAGGATAGATTGAGAGAGGTAAGTTCATTTAGCATCATTTAGCAGTTTTTGGTGTGACACGGTGTCAAAGGCCTTGGACATGTTTAAAAAAATAGATGCTACATGTTGGCCATTATTTTTTAGGTGTTTAATAGCGTCTGTGAAACTAAGAAGGGCAGTGGTCGTACTATGGTTGGGCCTGAAACCATGCTGGGAGCTAGTTAGGAGGTTGTGATCAGTTAGGTAGCCCATGAGTTGGGTGTGGACACATTTTTCTAGGATTTTTGACAGAGGAGATATAATAGTTATTGGTCTACAATTTGTGAATTCAGTTGATACACCACCCTTGTGTAGAGGGATGATGTATGAGGTTTTTCCAAAGTTTGGGAACATGCTGTTCTTTGATTACTCAATTAGTATAGAAATAGCATATGCTATGAAAGGGGTGAGAAACACAAATAAATAAATTAAATGCAGTACTATATGAAAAAGAGCAGATAAAAGTGTACTTAAATTCACTTATATGTCCAGTTGATTGCAGGTAGATCTTAGCCGGCAAAAGCTCAGATATTAAGGACCTTTTATATGAAGCTATGCTTCGCAAGAGACGGCTTGCACCTGTCACCCCTAGGCTTTCGAATACTGACCAAGACTCTTGCTGCCCCCATAGTGCCTTTTTTAGGCAAGGATCAAAAGTCAAACCCACCTCCGTAAACAGCACAATTAACAAAAAAGTGAGGATTATGCTACTCAACGCCAGGAGTTTAAATCTCAAAATGCACATGCTCAAAGCAATCCTCACTATGGAGAACGTCGACATCTGTGCAGTAACTGAAACCTGGTTCAAGGCTCCAGACAGCACCCCAGCACTATCGGGCTTCAACTCATACCACACGTTTCGGCCACAGAACACGGACCGAAACACAAAAGGAGGGGGTGTATCCATATTCATCAAGGATACCTACACCTCCAGGTTAGTGGTGCAGCATTATACCTCTGAGATCATCCATGTGCAACTAACATTGGACAAATCTGCAATGCAAATTGTGGCCTGCTACAGATCACCCTCCATGACCCAGGACCACCACTCCACCTTCCTGGAGACAATGGAAAACATGAAGGTCCTGCCGAACACCCTGATATTGAGTGATTTCAATTACCCTACCATTAACTGGGAAAACTACTCGAGTACAAACTCCCAGGCCTAGTGCTTCCTGGAATTCATCAACTCAAACGCCCTGGATCAACTGGTAAACTCCCCTACCAGATGTGAAAACATATTGGACCTGATCATCAACCAACATGGGCGACAGGTGTTCCACACTGGAGGTCAACCTGTCACTGGTTAGATCACACCATAAACTAATCACTCTGGATGTCCACACCCCACCACCAACCCCAACTAAGGAAACCACAGTAAAAAAAACTTTTCTAAAGCAAACTTCACCTTACTTAAGACAGAGGCGGTAAGTTTCACAGCCCCCACGCTAAAGGATAACACTACCCAAGATGAAGAAATCTTTACAAATGCACTCTATGAGCACCTAACAAGGATGCATGGATCGTGCCATCCCTAGCAAAACCAAGACCCACTGCCATAAACAGGCTATACAATAGGAGGAGGAAACTAGTTCAGAAAAAAAGCAAATCCCAAGAAGGAAAGACATCCCTGATCAGTATCAGTAAGAAACTAAGGTCCCTCATAAAATCATCCCAGGCTAACTTCGAAAGAAAAATAGCCAAGGATTCAAAAGATAACCACAAAGCCTTCTTTAGCTATGTTAAGAATTTAAGTGGCAACTCGCCGATATGCACTGAAATAGTGCAAAATAGCACAAAATATACTGAACCTACTGGTACTGCCAACATCCTGGCAGATAGATTCAGTGCAAACTTCACCCCCCTCTCACCCCCAAAAGGGCTCACAACAATACCGGAAAATTGTAGTGTCCCGGAAATCATAGCACAGGTGAAAACAGCCCTTTCAAAAGCCAAAAACACAGCATCAATGGGGCCAGATGGCGTCCCAGGCTGCGTCTTGCACAAACTACAGAACGAACTAATCCCCCACCTAAACACGCTGTTCAACCTCAGCCTCTCCACAGGCTATGTGCCCATAGAATGGCGCACAGCAATGGTTATCCCACTCCACAAAGGAGGGGCCACAACTGACACTGGTAATTATTGCCCCATAAGCCTGACTAGCCTGCTCTGCGAGGCTATGGAGCGCATCATCATGGAACTCTTTAACAAAGACAATGGGAACTTCCAAACACTTGACCGACCCAGTTCGGCTTTGTTAAGGGCAGATCATGCCTACTAAACCTGGTTGACTTCTTTGAGATAGTCAACAAGGTCATAGACAAGGGAAAGGTGGTTCACACAGCCTACCTTGACCTTGTCAAGGGCTTTCGACACCATTCCCCACTCGGGTATTATAGAAAAACTCACCAGCCTGAACATAAACTCCTACGTCATGAGATGGCTTGCCAACTGGCTTACAGACAGAACTCACACGGTAAGAATAGCGGGCTCCAGATCCGACTCTAAACCAGTCACAAGTGGTGTCCCGCAAGGCTCGGTCCTGGGACCCCTACTGTTCGGCATATAGTTCTCAGAAGTACAGGCAAACACAGGAGGACTATGGCTAACCAAGTTTGCCGATAACTGCAAACTGGGAGCCATAACTGGCTCTCCGGCTGACACAGACATCCTCCAAAAGGGCCTTACTGAGACAGACATCTGGTGTCAAAGTCATGGCCTCAAGCTAAATGCCAAAAAATGCATAGTCATCCCGTTTGGGAAAAACAAAACACCCATGAATTACCACATAGGTGGCATCCCCCTTAATACAGAAGAGGTAATAAGAGATCTGGTGACTCAGGTAGATAGTAATCTCTCCTTTGACAATCATATTGCCAAAGTACTTAGGAAATCCTTCTATGAACCCATCTAATTACTAAAGGGTTCGCATCTAGACATAAAGAGGTTATAGTGCCCCCCTACTCGTCACTCATCAGACCCATCATACAGTACAACGCCCCATTTGGGATGTACCTCACAAGACACTTCCAACAGCTGGAAAGACCACAAAAGTACCTCACCAAGAGGATTACTGGCCTCAAACATATGTCCTATGCAGCCCAACTGAAAAATCTCTGGCTGTACTCAGTGGCATATCGCTTACTCAGTGGTGAGCTCTGCCTGACTTACAAAGCCATGTCCAACTCAGAATAGATGGACATGCTCCACCTAAAGAAATCCAAGTCACTGCGAGCCACGCACTCTAGTGAGCTAAACCTCACCGCAACAATAAACAGAACATGCTAGAGGGACAGATTCCTGTCACAGAGACTCCCCATGCTTTGGAACAAAATTGCAAACTACATTAGGCAGAGCCCCTCACTAAAACTCTTCAAGAGAAACCTTGATGAGTGGATGGGTAACAGAAAATACACCCCTGGGATCACTTCATTGGCTCTGCTTGACAGAGGCTCAGTTAATTAATCAATGGGGCGGCAAAAGCCGACACACTCTGGCTAGGCTTATAAATTCCCTTGGGCAGGTAGCCTAGTACGTACCTATGAACCTATTAGCAGCTAGCTTGAGGTATGAGGCTGGTAAATGGCCTCTAGCAAGGGTTGTGGGTTTTAGTTTAGACAGTAGTTTTCTTATGGTGGCTGTTTGGATGGGTGCTAGGGAAAAGGTAGTAGTGTTGGATGGGATGGTTGGAGGGGTGAGGGTAGAATGATTTAGGAGGGATAGGATAGAGTTAGTAAAGAAGGCCAAATTATCTCTGGCATTGGAGGTGGTGGGGGAGGGGTTGAGGACTGTTCTGGTTGCATAAGGTTTTTTATACTACTACAGAATTTTCTTTCAAAGCAAGATCTCTGACCAGCAAGTCACAGTCACAATGATGAAACCCTTGCAGGTCCTCCTGCACTGGACCTATGCCGTGTCCCAAAACCGCTGTTATAACAAATGTTTTCTATACATGAGATCAAATGTAGTGTACACGCAGAATTCCTACTCCAAGTTTCCACCAGTGATTTAATGTAAAACCTACAAATCAGGCAAGCTCTATTAAGGAATACATAAAATGGCTGACGTGACATTAGTATTGCAAATAAAAGAGCAATAAGACATGCTTAAAGCAAGACACAGATTTATTAGAACAGTTTTCGGTTTATGAATTGTATGCTTCCCAAAGTGGATAAACAGAAGAACTTACAGTCTCAACTTTATTAACAGCTGTTTTCATAAATCTATGTAAAGTAAGGCATTTGATCTCCATTATGTAATAAAGGCCAATGGAAGCTTCAAAAAATATCACACCATACACCATTTGTAAACAGAGGTCATGCAAGTGTTTCCACATCAGTGTCATCAATCGTGTAGAAAGATACCTAAAGGATCCCCTCCTCATCTTTAAAAGAGAATTTGAAAATAATCCTGTCTCTCAAACCAGTGTGACAGTATCTCCAATAAAAAATGTTACAGCTGGATTTCTACTTGTGAAGGTGGTGACTTCAGTGTAGGAAAGCACACTGGTTAGAGCAATCCTAGCCAAGGAAAGAGTTAATGAATCTTCTTGGTTACATTGAAATAGCAAAGCAAGCTGGTGCCTTGTGTCCGGCATGTCACCAATAACCTTGAACTGGATCAAGTGGGCATCACAGAATGAACAAATAATTTGAAACAAATTATGTGGTACAGTGCTAACGTCATGATGTGCTTGTTTTTATTTAGTCCTATCCAACTCTTGCATGTAGACTGCAAATCAAAATGAAACATGATGTCTTTCCTACTGTGACATTTGTTTTTTTTCATACAGAAAATATAATTAGACAAAAATAAAACAGAATGAGCAAATCTGCCTCTCATACTTCTGCATTATTTAAATAAACTGAGAACAAACTTTAATTGAAATACATACAATGCTGTCAAGAAATTATTAATAGCTGTACTGAATATGGGCCACTTTGAAACAAAAAACATTTACAGTCCTTTAGTTCTAAACCAGTAGAAAGCAAGATAGGAACTAATGTCTAATGTCTGTGAAATGTGCCTTCCAGACCTGTCATTATGATATTGTTTTATTAAATACAAGATGCTTCTAAATGCAACTCGCACCCAAATTTATGCCAAAACTTTAGCTCTGTTTCCTGCAGATTAGTACATTTCTGCTGAACAGCAAAGATGAATAGAAAAACAAATGAACTGATAAAGTTTAACTCAAGTATCAAGCTGAACCTAAAAATAGAACCTGTTTCTGCAAAACATCCTGAAGACATTGAGGACAGTGATAAGACATGTGAGCTGTACAATGCAACTGCCATTTTGCTGCTTTACTCTTAAAGGTAAAACAGCAAACATGCAAAATAAACATCATGCCTCATCGGTCCAGTGCATCACTGGGTTCAAAGAACAGCCATGGGCAGAGAATATAGCCCTTAACTGGATGTCAGAAAAATAGCTTTTGGTATTGGATCCTACAGGAAGATCTTTTTTTCCATGGTGAGCTGTGAAGCAGCTAAAAGGTCTTGCCAAGAACTGACAAACACTTCAGAAAAGGAAAAATACTTGTTTTTTTTTTTTTTTAAAGCTGATCTGCTGTGTCAGGTTTACACAACTATACAAAAGAAGCCAGAAGGAAAAAAAAAACCTGAAGACCTTCCAATTCTGAAAAATAAGAAAGTGCTCCTCTTTCTGACCCTGCTATGATTTTTAAAGGCCAGTGCTATGATTGACAACGCTTAGAGATATGCCTACATCTCAAATTAATTTTTAAACCTTCTATATTACATATAGGTAAAGCTTAGAAAGCTGTGCACACAAAGGACTCAAGTACACTGAAAAATGACCCCGTGCTGACAAGTGCACCAGAGAGATGCAAACAAACTAGATCAGTCCCATGAGAAGACTTGGATCCTAAGTACAGCATGCAATTTATTTTTACTATTTGTAGTTCAACAGAATGATGGGTAGAAGTTGGTTTCCTAGTACAGGAGTTTAAATGTTTTTATTTTGTAATTTTCATTTGCACACTGGATTTACTGTGTTATCTATCTTGACACAATTGGCCATGATAATTAAACTGAGGATTTATTTACTATGTACAACAGTGAAACACTAACTTGTTTTCTCAAAGCTCTAAAGGGCCAGTAAAAATGTATACATGCAAGCTAAACAAAAATACTGTGTTCTTTTTCTCCAATATATCTGCCAAAAATGGTACTCCATGGGCCACAGATCTGTACATTAAGCCTAACACTGTATAACAGTACAAAAATATGCTGTATATTTTTCAACGAATGGTCCAAATGACTCATCCAATCTTCTGAAAAACCGACTCAGAAAATGTAAAAACATTCAAAACATTGTTTTTTTTTTCAAGGTTACTCTGTGACAAGCAGCACATTTAGAAAATACAAACTTAGCGGCTTTATGAAGTTCTGACATATACTGAAGAAACAGTAACTTAAGAAAATATAGTCAAAGATAGTACACTGGTGTAAAATACAGGCTGTTCTTGCCAATGTTTTCACAGCTGAAAACTTCAACAAGGATAGTTCATTCTGTATGAAGTCGCTACATAACATGCAAATTTGCAAAGTATGAGGACAGCAGGAAAATATAAGAATGATTGCTGGAGTCTGGTCTAATCAGCAGCTGAGGGCAAACTGTATGACCAGAGAATACTGAAAGAAAACTAACGCTACAATTACTAAGTATAGCTAGCCTCAAGAATAACTACATATGATGTACCCCAAAGGGATAAGCAGTACAGAAAGGGAACTAGTGTGTCCTCTTGCTCACTCGCTCGCAATTTCCACCTGGACACTACAAAAAGTCTGCAGGTAAAACACCTGCAGGGATACATAATGACAGGGTATCTGTACAAAGACTGCCAAAAAGTACACAACTTTCATGTAAAATGTTAACTAACAAAGGCCCAAATTTAGTCATAGAAAGGAAACAGAGAAAGATGATGTTACGTTAAATACCTAGCAGGTAACTAACGAGCAAGACATGGTGTCATAAAGGTATACGATTCCATCCTGGTAGTTATGTTTAATGTAATGAAATAAATTATCTCACTGAAGTAAAATGGATGCCTGTAACAGTCAGGTATAGAAGATACAGTAATACCCAGAAGCAACTTCAAGCAAATGAGGAACAGAATTACACAAGTTTAATAAGCACTTAAGAGTAAAAAGAAAGCTATATCTGTGATCAGATATGCTCCTCAGTGTAGTAATAAGCAAAGAAAACAGGGCATACTAGCAAAGCCTACTAACTGTACATTCCTTTAAGAGGCATCTTTGTACACATTTCCCAGGTAAAGTTGGCTATCTTCATTAACCAATCTCATCATTCCGATAGCAGTCTTACAAAATCTTACCCAGTGATGGGGAGCTGAGATAAGTAGGAAATATGTATTGATATTTGTTTACCAGTAAAGTCTGACTGGGCAATGGTACCAGTTTTCCGTGAAGGCATGAGGAGAAAAGCTCCAGTAGAGGCAATCACAAGTAAAAGTAATATGCAAGATGAAGTCAAGTTACTATATGACATTAAAGACAATGATTTTCTGGCAAAGACATACAACCAGAATAACATAGCTGCTACGGGGGAAAAAGAGAATTAATTACTAGCAAAGACATATATATATATATATATATATATATATATATATATATATATATATATATATATATATATATATACGTTGGTGGAGAGGAGTAGTAAAAAATTGAGTAAATACAATATGTACAAAAAGGAATACAAGACTGTCTCATCATGTTAAGTGGAGGGCTTACAGTTTTGTTTATGGAGTTAGATTACAAAGCTGGAAGAGAGTATATAAAGTCTTTAACCAGATGTAGTACAAGATAAAAGTCAGGATTCAGCTAGAAATTCTTTTAGCATAGCTTTCAATGTGTGGATCTCCAAAATAGACACCTAACTGGTGCTTCAAAGACTGAAGTTCATTCTTAGGTTCATGGGTAAGTACTAGGCTATTGGCCCTGGGGCCTATGCAAGCCCAGCCAAAAAGGTACCCTGACTTTTGCCACCCAAGAAAATTATTTTCCTCTGCCACTGTCGAGCAGAGCCACAGAGGTGAATTTCCTATTTCCCATCCAATCATCAAGATTTTTCTTGAATAGTGCTAATGAGGAGCTTTGTTTGATATAGATAGGTAGTTTATTCCAGAGTATGGGAAGTCTCTGGGACAGGAATCTATCCCTCCAGCATGTTCTGTTTATTGTGGTGACAAGGTTTAGGTCCCTAGAGCGTGTAGCTTGGAGGGATTTGGATTTCTTTAAGTGGAGCATGTCCAACAGCTCTGGGTTTGACATAGCTTTGTATGTTGGGAAGAGATGACCTCCGAGTAGGCGATATGCGACGGAGTAAAGATGGAGTTTTTTGAAACGGTCTGCGTAGGGCATCTGTTTGAGGCCAGTAATCCTCTTTGTGAGGTACTTCTGTGGCCTTTCCAGTTGTTGTAGATGTCTTGTGAGGTACATCCTAGCACAATGGCTACAAATGCAACCATGGAAGTACATAATTAGTAGGTAGGCTTACTAGCAAGTCTCTTGTAACAGCACACTATTTTAGCAGTACAGACATTCTAGCAAGAAAGCTGGGCAAAAGTATGTGTGTGTATGACAAAGGACTTGCCTAAGTAATTTACTCCTTTTATTTTCCAAGGATCTGACTTCTAGTTTTTCTGTCTGTTACAAATTCGGTACTTCAGATGTGGGCTCAGTTTTCTCAAGTATGATGTAATCTGCACAGAGGTTGATGTCTGGTATTGAATGACTGTATTGATGTATTTATTAAATACTAAGCCAAGGGGTCTGAGACACTGGAAGACTTCTGCCCTGAAGTATCTTTCTTGAAAGCAAAGTTGCCTGTCCTGACTTTAACTGTTCAGTTCTGTAAGTAGTTGGAAAACAAGGTTATTACATTATGCCCAAAAGTGAGTTATTGTCAGTTTTAAAATGAAATTTGTAATAGAATTTGGTGGTTACCTCTTCTGACTTGTCTGGGTGAGGTCTTTATGAAGATGGCCCTTATGAGTGTGTATATTTGAGGTTATACCCTTTACTGAAGCCATGTTGAGTCTGTTATGAGGCCATATTTGTTAGGGTGTTCTTGTAACTGATTTTATATATATAAGCTTTTATAAAATTGTTGTGATGGGGCAGATATGAAAGTAGGTTTAGGTTTTTTGGAGCTGGAAATTGCAAGGGAGTACTTAAATTGAGAGAGCATCTTTTCTGAAGTTCATGCAGTCTCCCAAAACTTTTCCTTTCTGTCTATCTCACACATTTAAGCTTGCAGTTAGTAATTACTCTGTCCTGTCTTTTATTTGTTTCATAGCATTTCTTTTGTTTAAAACCCAAGTAAATACATGTAGTGATAACTTCATTTTTGTAGTCCTTTATAATGTTGACTTGAGCTTAGTAACTCTTTCAATCATAGATAAACTAACTCATAGAAATTCTGTTTTGTTCCATCAGTGAACTCTTCTGAGGAAAAAAAGAGTTCTCTTGAGCCCTGAAGCAATTCTGCTTATCATTAACTTTATTTGGTCATAAAAGTGGAAACAGTACATGTCTATACTGCAGATGAAGGTTCCCATAGGATACAAGTAGTACACATTAATAATACTTGCCTTCTCACACTGCTTGGTACTTTACTGAATGCTGTCCCCTCACACTGTGTCTGGGAGCAGGAGTGGGGGTGGTAGGTGGAACATCTTTTTTTTTGTTTTGTTTTTTTAACAAGGCTTGAACTGTTGATGATAAATGCAGGGTGAGGTGCAAGAAAATATGGGAAGAAATAGGTATATCATAATGCAAACAGATCAGCATGCAGTAGTTTAATGAGAGCTCTACACATCTGGATTGGAAGTACACTTGAGCAGGGACGAGACATCCTGCACATCTGGACTGGAAGTGCAACTGATATGCAGTAATAGCACATCCTGCACATCTGGACTGGAAGTACACCTGCTGTGCAGTGACAGCACATACATAGCTCTCAACCTCTTAATGTGCAAAATTAGAGAAGAAATCTTGTGAGGGGGTGGGGAAGAGGATAGGACGTAATAAGGAAAAACAAACTGAACTATTGAGAATAATGTCTTACCTTGGTCTGACTCATTCCTCTGGCAGTGTGGCTGCATATAGGCAGTGGGGACAAGTCAGAATGGTGAGAAAGGGGGCTTGATGACCTTGGTGGCTGGGTGGGGAGAGGCAAAAAAATAAATTGTAACAGACTAAAATTGTTAAAAAGAAAACACATACTTTTACTGAATGTCAGTAACGAAAACAGTGTTATACTTCTATTAATTTAGCAAACTCGTGTTGCAATTTAAAATATGCAAAAACATACACTGAAGTCATAATACTTTTTTAAAAATGTGCAGACCTTTGCTATCTTAGAAGCAAGTACTGGTGTACTATTTATGGTGAAACACAGTGGATACAAATGTTGGCTGTGTTAAAGTCTCTATAACAAGCTGATGCTGCCTTTTAACAAACATTAAGGTATTTGTTGACAAACCTTTCTACCATGTATGTGTTAATGAATTGTAGGAAAAGAAATTTAATCAGAAGTCCAAACTTATTTCAAGGACCTTGACCTGCAGGTAGTATGGTAGTTTTATGACAGCATTATGCAATAAATTCTTTAGAAACAAAAAAGGAAAAGTCCACTTGCAGACTTATACTGTTTCTTGTATGAGTAACTGCATCAAAGAATAAAATTCTTCATTTTATTCTGCTACTTGTTATTTTTAAAGCTGCCAAAGTATAAAAACAGAAAAATATGGCTGAAGTTAGGGAAACTACCATATTCAAAATACTACATGAGTAGGTATTTTAATTGGTGCACCATACATGCTTTTTATTAAGGCATAATAACCAACTGTAACTTAAATTGTTGGTACTGATAGGGCTGCATGAGAGATAATATGCTTCAGCATGTCTGAGATGTGGCACATCAACAAACTGGAGAAACTTGATCATTCACCCTTTACAGAGAGCTAGTCAAGCAATGGAACTGGCCTCTGAATTCTTCTCAATAGCAGGCCATATTCCAGGGTAGTCGAAATACTTCCTACAGACTACCTCATGAATGCTCTCTGGGCTATGTTACTGTGAATACAGTCTTTCACATTCTGATGCAACAATTTGGAGAACCAGCTAGATAATCCAAACAAGTAACAGCAAAACCAGCAGCTGCAAACCAGATCCAATGATAGGCACTTCTGTTGAAGGTTGATACCACAAATTATTTAAACTTATGTAATGCACAACACAGCTTTTTGTCTGCATACAACAGACTTAATCAGAAGCCAAAATACACAAGTCAAGTGGTGCTTTTAAATAAATCACCCCTAGTGTAAAACGCCTGAAATCAGGTCTTAAAGCTGCATCACACTAGTAAAATGTTTAAAATCAGCAATAAACATGTAAAATTCAACTTTATTTAAATAATCCTTTGTCTTGTCATTAGCCAGGAACCAAACTCAGGTCTACCACATGACAGCAAGAATTGTACCAGTGGACCACATTTTTTTTATGTAAAACAAATATAAAAATATATATAATTTCTAAAAAACACCAAAGGACAAATAGTAAGAATAAATGCTAATATTTATTAGCGCTTGTTTTTAACACTGGAACAAGGGACAAGTTGCCATTAATTCTTGGATAATGTGTGGCATCCAGCTTTACTTGCCAGCATAACTCCCTTGCCTCCAAATCATCTTTACATGCGCCATCTCTTGGGTTTCTTGTCGCATTCGCTAATATACAAAACAAAAACCCTCTACAGTTAGAATATTTAATGAACTGTCTACATAAAGAGTTGTTAATATTTTTAGCTCCTATTTCATACCCTTGCTCATAAATTCACTTTTTAAGACATCTCTTGGTCTTCCCGATACAAAAAGCTGAGTATGTACTACAGGTAGCTAAAAAGATCACTCCTTTGATAGCGCAATACTTGGGTATATAACAGGTTTAGCTGCGTTTTTCAAGTAAACAACTGGCTGCTCTAAAATGTGTTTACATTGTGGACAGCTACCGCATTTTTCATACCCATTTTGTATCCCTTACTGTCTGTGTTATTTTCCAAAATATTCTTTAAATTGGGGGCTCTTTTACAGGTGAACAAAGGTCTGTTCCCCACCACTTCTTTCACTTTTTCATCAGATGCCAAAAGCCCCCAATATTTTTCAACAGCATTTTTAATGATAGTGGATCCTGCACTATGTTCTAAAACCAGGGCCCTTGTAAATTCTCTCGTGTCTGCATCTTCTTCTAAAAAGCTCTCTCCATCTCCAGTAGTTTTTCTAGGAGTGCATGTACATTACTGGACCTCACACCTGTTAAACCTCGCCCAGTAAGGGTTTATATTTGTTTCCCCAGTTGTCAAACATGATCACCAATGTTTTTTTACCAGTTCATATGGATAAGTCCCTTTCTAAAACACATTTTTCAAGTTTTTTCCTTTCTATATCAAATGTATCTTTATTGGACATTATCCTGGCCAACCTAATAAACTGGTCTCTTATCAAACCTTTATTTTGAAAAAGAGGGTGGGCACTGCCAAAATGGGTATTAAATAGGAGATACAAATATGAACAATGCTTTTTATAGAAACTACATTAAATGTTGTAACTATAAAGGGTTTTTGTTTTGTTATTAGAGAATGTTAAAAGAAACCAAAGGGGGACATGGAAAGATCATTTGGAGGCAAGGGATTTATGGTGGCAAGTAAAGCTGGATGCCACACATTATCCAAGAATTAATGACAACTTGTCCCTTGTTTCAGTGTTAAAAACAAGAGCTAATAAATATTAGCATTTGTTCTTGTTACTATTTGTCCTTTGGCGGTTTTTTTTTTTTTGTGCATTTGTCTATTATACCAGCATGCAGAATGGCAGAAAGACCTTGGCAAGATCAGTGTAATCGGTATGGAGTGTCAGGCCCTCATCCGGGGCTTCAGTGGCAAATGAAGAAACAGACTAAGTTTAGTAAACATGACCCACCTTTTACAAATCCATACTGGTTTGGATCCAGGGCTTGTAGTAAGCATATGTTACAGTTTATCAGCTTTGCAGTTAAGCACTCAAAAACTTTGCCAACAATACCAATGAGGTTATGAGGTCTGTCATGGGACTGCCTTTATATAATGGTGCCAGATATTACAGGGACACAACTCAAGGGGAGCTTGAAACTGAAAAAGTTTATGAAGGATTAGGCTAAGTTACCAGCACCATTTGTAGTTGTCAAAAATGTATGTAAATAGGAGGAGGAGGAGGTTTGCTTTGGAGTAATCATGGAATACTGTGCATATTTGGGGGGGGGGGTCAAATTGTGTTTATTTGGCAAATGTTAGTGCTAAGTGGTCATGTTTACTAAGGAGGTAGTAAAAGAAGGGGAGACAGGATAGGGTAAAAAAAATATATATCACCCTCTTAAGATTGCCTTCCCTATCAGGGATTGGTATCAGAGTACAGGCAAAGAGAAAGAAAGGGGGGTCCTAAATGAAAGACCAACACTGGTAAGGTTTTTAACAGAATCTAAAACAGAAGCTGCCATTCAAAAAGGAATAATTAGTAGAGCATATAAAATATTGCATAACTATATGAACCAATCAGAGGAGATTAGAAAGGATTGGGAAGAGACACTGGATAAGCAATTCACAAAGAAACAATGGGAGGATATATGTGCATCTCCCAAATTTGCAACAAAACCTAGAAGATTTAGGATTTCTGCCTGGAAATGTTTACATAGATATTTTTATACCCTAAGTAGACTCCAGGGAATTTTTCCTCAGGAAGACAGCAAATGTTGGTGGTATGAAGGGGACGAAAGAGGTAATTGAGAATATATTTTCTGGTTGTGCTGTGAGTTGGCGGACTTTAAGGATTCCCTGCATGAGATGCTGGGTGGGCAGACTGGTCTGTCGAGGGAGATGATTTTTCTGAGCTATGATACAGAATTGGAATTGCCTAGACAAGGTAAGGCCTAGTGGCGGCTGCCAAAAAAGTAATTAATAGAAAATGGAACTCAAAATCTAAACTAACTATACTGGAAGTAGTGAATATAATAACATAGATAAAACTACTGGAATTGAGATCTTTAGAAAAGGGTAGGAGCAAACTACACAGGCAAAAATGGGAACTGTGGGAATACATACAAGGGGGGAATGAGGTTTAAAAAGTGACAGGACTAATTATTCATTTGACATTTGTTGACCAGGATAGTCCGACTGAGCTTGCTCCCTTTTTCAATGGAGGACTGCGGAGAAAAACTCCACAGTAAAATTAAGCAATAAAAATTACAGAACTGAAGCAAAATACAATAAAATATATACAATAAGATGATTATGTAAATGTCGATTACAGTACAAGCATGAGAATTCAGCAAAAGAGGCATTTAGACTAAGTAGTAAGTACTGAAGCAGGTAGTAACAAAAAAGTGACAAAAATGCATTAGAATTGTCCTCAGTGGTCAACTAAGCAAGTCCAAGCAGTTTGTTTTATATGTTGCAATGTGTGTACAGATTTAATAAAAAGCTAATAGCAAGTAGGATACAGGTAGCAGGCTTCCAGAACTAGGAAGTGAAGGAAAGTACAGTTGTGTACACTTACCATAAATGTAGATGTTCGAGTGTATTCACTGCTGCAGTCATCACACTTGGGTTATCTGCCTGCAGGTAGCACTCAGTCAGCCCGAATACCACAGTCTTGGGATGTCTGTGTCGGATGCTGTCGCCTCTTACATGACGTCAGGTTGTCAGGGGGTATAAAACATGCAGCCAACGCCATTACATCAGTTTTTCTTGCCCCAGATGTCAGGAGCCCCCAAAAAAGGAAGTAATTACATGGTGTGGAACACCTCCAGTAAAAAGTAAATACCACTGCCATGAGATATGGCCAAAAAGAGAATATGTAGAAAGCATAGAAGAAATCAGGGGGCTGGAGGGAGGGTAACCAGGACTGCAATAGTGAATACACCAGAACATCTACATTTATGGTAAGTGTACACACCTGTACTATGTTCTTCATGTTTCACTGTTGCAGTCATCACACTTGGGGTGATTCCCAAAGCTGAGGAAGGGTGGAGGCAGTCAAGAAGTATTAGGGCTGGCTAGCAGGCCTTGTAAGACTGCTGTTGCAAATCCAGCTCTGGATTTAGAAAAGACAGGTAAGTGGTAATGCTTGGTGAAGGTGTGTACAGGGCTCCAGGTTGAAGCTACCAAGATGTCTCTGGTAGGGACTACCCTGAGAAATGCTGAAGAGGTTGAGGAAGCCCTAGTGGAATGAGTTCTGATCCCCTGCATGGTAGGTGTTCCATTGTGTTTGAAGCACAAATGGATGCAGTGTGCTATCCATTTGGAAATGGTTTGCTTTGAAATGGTCTTGCCATCTGCTCCTGTAGCAAAGCTGACTAGCAGATGGTCAGATTTTCTGAAAGGCTTAGTCCTATCAAGGTAGAACCTGAGCTGTCTGTGCACGTCCAAGGAGTGCAGGATCCTTTCCCCTTTATTCTGAGGATTACGAAGAAGGTTGGTAAATGGATGGATTGGTTTAGAGCCACATTGGACACCACCTTAGGCATAAAGGACAGGGTAGTCCTGAGGGAAACCGTGTCAGCATGAAAAATAATAAAGGGCTCCACAGCCATGAGTGCCTCTAACTCAGACACTCTTCTAGCTGAAATTATGGCTAAAAGCAAGACTGTTTTCCAAAAGAGGAATTTTAACTCTGCTGAGGCAGCAGGTTCAAAAGGGGGAAGTGTGAGCTTTTCCAGTACAAAGTTAAAGTCCAAGGTAAGGGTGGGTGCTCTCCTAGGGGGCCATAAGTTGTCAGCCCCTCTCAGGAACTCTTTGATGAGAGGGTGAGAAAATAGAGGTGGCTCAGTATTAAAATGAGCTGAGATGGCAGAGGCATGAATCTTAATGGAGGAGAAGGATAGGCCTCTGTGAGATGGCAGAGGCATGAATCTTAATGGAGGAGAAGGATAGGCCTCTGTGGAGTAGCTCTGCTAGGTAATCCAGGATTAGAGGTAAGGAGGGCACTGATGTATCTTTTCCTTTAGAGTGACTCCAAGAACAATATCTTTTCCACTTTTCAGCATAGGATTTCCTAGTACTAATCCTTCTGGCTTCCAGAATGATGTCCAGCACCTGATTGCTGAGGGTTGCTGGTGGGGTATGCAAGGGATAAGTCAGGCTGCAAGGTTTAGGGTTTGCAATTGTTGATGCAAAACCTGTCCCTCCAGCTGAGACAGCAGGGTAGGAGTCTGGTGTAGGTGCCAGGGTGCCACCATTCTCAGGCTGCACAGGAGTGGGTACCAGTGCTGGCATGGCCAGTATGGGGCAATAAGAACTGCCCTTGGCCTGTCCTGTTTTAACTTGAGTAGTACTCTTGAGAGAAAGGGCAGAGGGGGAAAGGCATAGATTGAGGTTTTCCCATTGAAAGGATAGGGCAACTACCTTCCAGGCCCTGCTGTGAGGGTTCCTGGTGCAGTATTTGCTTAACTGGTGGTTCTCGGGGGAGGCAAAGAGATCCACTTCCGGTGTCCCCCACCTCTGGATCAGAAGGTTGAAGGTGTTGGTCTCCAATTTCCACTCTTGTGGGTCTAGGAGATTTCTGCTTAAGTCGTCTGCCAGTGAATTGTGTTTGTCTGGCAGGAATGAAGTTTGTACATGCACTTGGTTGCTCAAGGCTGTGTTACACAGGTCCATGGCTAACCTGCATTGTGGGTAAGAATGGGTTCCCCCCTGCTTGTTTATGTCCCACATAACTGTGGTGTTGTTTGTTTTTATCAACAGTTGTCCTGGAAGAACTACGTATCTGAAAGCTGTCAGACCATTCTGTACAGCTATCTCTTTTTGACTGAGGTGCAGGAGAATCTGCCCTTGGCTCCAGTGGCCCTGAATGCATTTGCCTGCCATGTGAGCCCGCCCATGCATAGTCTGATGAGTCTGTTGTCAGGGTTTGGGCGGCGAGGGGTAGAGTGAAATGCAGTCCCTTGTTGTGGTTGAATGCTTCTGCCCTCCAAATGAACTCTGCCCTTAGACAAGGTATGATAGGAATGACTGTTTCCAGGTCCTGAGAATGTTGGCACCAACGACTTTTTAATTACCAATGAATTTTCCCCATATTCAGTCTTGCATATGGAATTAGCAGAATACATGAGGCCATGAACCTTAGGGCTTGCAGTATTACCCTTGCAGATAGCTGGGTTCTGGTGGATATTTGTTTGAAGTAGTTTGTCAAGACAGACCTGTTTTTCTGAAGTGAGAAATGCCATCTGGGAAGTTGTGTCCAAGCTTGCTCCCAGGAAGACAATATTATGACTGGGTACCAGATGTGATTTATTTTCGTTGATGGTGTACCCCAATGAAGTAAGAAGGCTTTTTACAAATGCCAGGTGCTGAAGAAGCAATTCCTGACTGTCTGCCTGAATCAGGCAGCCATCCAAGTAAGGGAAAATTTGGATATTTCTCTGCCTGCAGTATGCAATGGTTGGAGCCAGGAACTTTGTGAATACTCTAGGCGCAGTAGATAAGCAAAAGGGAACTGCAGAGAACTGATAATGCATAGAGCCTGAACTGAAAAACAGTTTTATATATATATATATATATATATATATATATATATATATACACACACACACACACATATATATATATATATATATATATATATATATATATATATATATATATATATATATATATACACCCACACACACACATACATATATATATATATATATATATATATATATATATATATATATATATATATATATATATATATATATACATACATATATATATATATATATATATATATATACACACACACACACACATATATATATATATATATATATACACACACACACATATATATATATATATATATATATATATATATATACACACACACACACACACATATATATATATATATATATATATATATACACACACACACACACACACACACATATATATATATATATATATATATATACACACACACACACACACACATATATATATATATTATCTCTGTATCTATATGATTATAACACTTCAGAAGAAAAATAAAAATTGAATAATATCAAAGAAATAACGCAGAAATAGCGAACGTACTCCACAGTGATTCATTTAGCTTTCGTCCCTTTATTCAGTATCGGAACATCTTCAGAATGGATCAAATGT